>NW_025109683.1:112684-150254 GCF_011392965.1 Frieseomelitta varia
CACGCACGCACGCACGCACGCACGCACGCACACACACACACACACACACACACACACACACACACACACACACACATAAACAGTTTAATATTGTATATTAGGTTGACCGAGCTTTAAATCAAAATTTCAACTGTATATAATCTTTTTACAATATCATATACGTGTATATATTTTTGATCAAAATAATTGCTTGTTTCAATAATTAATCTTTGTTCAGCCAATTTTTGGTCACTTTAAAATAATTATATGATTATATAATTTTAATATATTCTATAATTAAATAATTATATGATATAGTTAAAATAACATAACATAATATAAAACAATTACAAAATATTTATATTTTTGTCATTATATTATAAGAATCTAAAAATAGATACATATGATAAAAACTTTGATATTAGTCTACTAATTAATTAATTTTATTCATTTAAATATATAAAAATTATTTTAAAAAATCATAAGAATTATGAAGAATATTATATAATTATAATACTACATTATAGATATTGGGATGTGAATATATGTATTTGTGTCCGTATATATCTGAATATAGATGAACTACGAATTTTATATAATTAGATATTTGTTTATTCTATTAATTTTCAATTCTCTAACTTCCTCCTTACATCATCCTAAATTATATGTATTTTATACGCCCAATTGTAATACGTCAGAATCATAAATTCTAAAGAGTCATTAAGTCAAACAAAAGATTAACAAAAGATTAATAAAATCAATTTATCTTGAAAATTAAAGAAACGCATGATAATATTATGAAATAATTAATCATTAATGTTTAACTAGAATCTTTTAAACTAATAAAATCAAATTTAAAGCAAACGAAATTATGGATCAATCAATCACTGATATTTAACTACAAGAAAACCAGACAAACCAGTCTATTCGTTTTAACAATTTTATTGTCAGAATTATACGAAGAAATTGCATTAAATATCGTGTGATAACGTCGATGCAGCAATCGATTGATGCAGAAAATGACCCGATTGTCGGAAAGCTGGTTGGCCAGTGTTCAAGAAATCATGGCAGAAAAAGACAGAAACGCAATGGCCCGTGGTGATACTAAACGCTCGCTTTATTTCCGTTCATTCATCGTTCAACGCCGTGCTACTTATTGCTCGGCCTATTTGGAAAGGGAAAAGTGAACGATGACGATTGTCAGCTACGATAAAACTGTTCGTGGAAAGCTGCCGTGAAATGCCCGTTGACCTTGATTATTCGTGCTCTGTTATCTACAGACAATGCTGATCAATGGTCTCTAGAACTGTTTCGTTAGTCGTGACAATAATCGATTCCATTAACTCTGAATTCAGAATTTGATCTCGCATTTAATTCATAGAGGCAAGTTAACGTAGCAACGTGGCATTTTTGGCTAAACGCCAAGTTCGTCTGTCTGACTATTGCGTAATGAGTGATATGATAGACATTTCACGCGAATGACGTATTCTATTTGATGGAAAATGTTGCAATGACTTTCATTATTTTGTTATAACGAATATTTTGGAAACTTTTGTTAACGATTGTCAGTTTCTGGGAAGATTATTTCGAGACTCTGCAAATATTTAAAATTTAAATAAATCTAAAGCAGACGTCACAAAATATAATATTATTGAGAAACAGAATTATTGTTATGTTGGTTCATTAGAAGTTATTCTGATTCATTAGAATATAGATTAGAAATTACGTTAAAGAAATACAGAAATTCTAGGAATTCTTCTTAGGAATAGAACTAATTGTACTTAAATACTGATAAATATTATTAAAAATGTTGAGTATACTACCATTACAAATAAATAATATATATATAAATAATATAATATAAATAATAAAAATCACCGATTTGAAGATCTCCATGTCAAATAAATATAATTTACTCTTCCTCTACGGTACACATATTGAAATCTCAAGTCTTGAATTCTCATCACTGAACCTTTTATCAATTTTAAATGAAATGAACTTGATTAGCAGAATCAACAATAATCGACGTTTTTATTATTACACTCTCAATTATTCTTCGTCAAAGAATGAACCTATGAAACGCCTAGATCATTGTGCGCCTATCGTTCGAATTATCCCCTGATTCAATCTTCAAACAAAGACATCCCCAATTAGAATCAGAAAGCTGAGAGACACGATCATCAAGTAATAATTATAGTGAGTATAACTCGTCAATCTAATTTATGAATCAAGTATAAAAATTCGTTAAATTATTTTTAGCATTTGATATCTCCGCATGGTTATAAAGGAAAGTGAAACGAACGTGAGACAAAAAGGCGGCGACAGGTGTCCCATTCATCGAAAGGGCTCGCATTCCTAACCCAAATGTTTGACCTTGACTGAAAACGAAACCGTCTTTGAACATGATGTGACGATCTAATTAGATTTCGAATATCTGACGAACAAAACGAAGTTTTGTGTTATTTCATCGACACAACCAGAAACAACAAGGTACTGTATATACCTGCGTACATTCAGAAAGGAGCAGGTAACAAATTCAAAGAAAGTTTCTTTGCATGTCGAGGGGGAAGGAAGATATATGGTTGCGGGTGCTCGAGAGAAATTTAAAGAAAGAGTCCAAGAAACTCGTTCGTTCCTTTGTGCCTGGAATTTGTGATATAGAACACTATTCTTTATTTGAGAGGAAGAAAATTGGAAATTAAGCTCAAGAGGAAATTATGCTATTAATTAAATTGGGTATCATTAATGTTAAATAATACACGAATCTAAGAAAATATTGAATATTTTTTTTGAAATATATATTAACTTAATATATTAACTTAATTAAGTTATAAAGTTATAATGAGAGGAATTATGATATCATTTAACCTTTCAACGATGATGACGTTGATGTTGATGATATAGATTTTTTTGATAATTTTTATCGAAATTTTACTTATTAAAATAATAATTAAACGAGTTGTAATTGAAATAATAATTTTTGCAGCTTCATATAAAAACAATAAATGTTCAGAAGTGGACTTCGTTTATATGCAGTAAGTATGAAATTTAGTGTTGAAATAATTTTTGATACAGTTTACACAGCAATCAGACGTCGTCCCTGAAGGATTAAGGCGAAAACTGGTTAAAACGAGACCAAATAAAAAAAGAGTATACGCTATAAGTACGCTCTGGCATAAATTTGCTTAATAAAAATTTCATGGTTATTGCATTGGTTAGCTCTAGAATATATTAATTAATTGGAAAAATTACAAAAAAAAGAAATTACGAAACAAAAAAAATACATTCGTAATAATTTATCAGTTCCATTAAGTTTCACAATTTTTCATGATAAATTACCACTTCTGCAAAATTCCAAAATTTTATTTATATATGTGTGTAGAGTGTAATTTATTCTATTTGTATGCTATGATTAAATTGCATAAAAATCTACAGTATATATAAAATATCCAAATTATGCCACTTGTTTTAGTATTTATTGACTGTCAATAAATCTCTCTGATTAAATTGAATCTAAACTTGCATAAATTCGCAATTTACCTGTTACATTATTAATTCTATCATCTTTAACATCAATTACAGGAAAATAAAAAACACTCTAGCTAAAGTTAATTTATCTCTATTGTAATTGCATAATTATTAGAGATTTCTTGAACAAATCTATGGCAATCCTCGATATTTATTTCCTTGGGTGAGGTTTATCATCAATAAAATCAATTGCAAAAAATAAAAAACTGAAGTGAATTTATCTCTACTACATTTTAATTCCGTAATTATCAAAGATTTCTTTAATAGATCGGTCTATGATATTTATCTCCTTGGCTGAAGTCCATCATCATCAATGAAATCAATTACAAAAAATAAAGAACTGAAGTTAATTTATCTCGACTACATCTTAATCATCATTCTAGATACTTATTTTCTTGGCTATAATTCTACACTTTATCATCACATGTAATCGTAAGGTGAGCAAGATAAAACAACAGGTTTCTAAATGAGTATCAGTAGTTCTGACCAATCTACAGATGTCTGTTCTTTGTCGGATTCTACTACTTTCTTGATACCCGGTACATACATGCGCAATTTTATTTTGCGCGCAGGCTCGCAAGATTGTCCGAACGCAGATCCCATGCCATTACGGAAAAGTGGCGTACGTGCCAAAAAGAATATATTCAGCGTGAGCCAGTTGGTCCAGCGACCTTGGCCCCTATCAAAAATCCCCTTTCACGATGACATAAAAGGAAGAAGCCGATGGAGAAATGATCAGCCACGTCATCAACTGGACATCCATGGCCGAATATAATTTTTCTTGCTTTGTAATTAAATTGAACTGAACGAACACGTGATACTTTTCATCAATCGTAAGTTGAAGACATAGACTTTTCTAATTTAGCGCCAAAGAAATTCATAGAATGGATATAAAAAGAAAAAATATATAAATATTAGGGCTAATGTAATATATAAATAAAATGCTTTGTATAACATTTAATGTATGAAACAATTTTTTACCAAGGTTCTACGATTTTTAATTACACCGTTAGAAGTATAAATTTGAATAAAAATTCGCAATCTACAGATTACAAATTACAAATTACTTTATAAATTATTGATTTTTTTTATATTTTTATACTATTTCTAATATTGTGATCAAGATACATATGTAACTAGTAAAATTTACTGATATAAGAACAAATAGAAATTCCATTTTGTTTGAAATATGAAACTTATTACCAGTAACATAAAGATGAATATTTATTACTTTAATACTGGCTAATTTATAAGTTAATTATATTAATTACACACTAATTAATCATTATATTAATTACATACTAATTAAATATTAACTCGATTGTGATTCTTTTAATATTTCTGATAGTTTCAGTTTCCATATGTCTTCCTACAAATAGATTTCAACAATTGCTCAGATTTCGATCAAGAGAGTGGAGAATTTAGCCTCTTTCAGTGACTTTCTTGGAAGTCACGCACGATAAATCAACAGGAGTGCAAGATTTCGAAAGATAAACCAGATTATCCTAATCAAAAGACTTTGCGACTTCTTTCCTCTCTCGTTATAGACGCTAGCACCATATTCTGTGTCTCAAGATGCACACAGAATAAATGCCAAAATTTCCAATTGCAATTTTTTTTTAATGCACAACATAAGAAGTCTACATTTCTTCAAGTTGTTTCTCAGCTTGTAATTTAAAAACATTCCTCAAAAAAGTTCTATAGCCTATGTGTTTCAAATACAACCTATTTAAAAGTTCCTTAACTTCTTCGATCCACGTCGAGCAGTTCGACGTACATACATATCGACGAATTGAATATACAACCACGTCGAATCCTAATATCTCTCGTTTGTCATTCCTCGAGATAAAGGGGAAAAAGTCCATCAACGATGTTCAAAGAACTATCA
The DNA here is from genome assembly GCF_011392965.1 of Frieseomelitta varia. Taxonomy (NCBI): domain Eukaryota; kingdom Metazoa; phylum Arthropoda; class Insecta; order Hymenoptera; family Apidae; genus Frieseomelitta; species Frieseomelitta varia. The sequence continues at coordinate 118,080 of NW_025109683.1, forward strand.
AATTGATTGATTAATATCGTGAAACAATCGCGAAAACTCAGACCGTCTGATACACCGCGAATGCGAGTACGTAGCACGTAATCACGTTCAACTTTTACCGTGATTCGCATTTGGGTATCGGGGGCACCTGCATGCCGTTCGAACCAGAGAAAACTTCTTGTTCCGTTGTGTCGGTTAAAGGATGAAACGTAACGTTAGCTTACGTGCAGTCGTTGCACCGTGCTCACTTAAAAATAACATCTGAGTTCAATTAATGAATTCTTATGAACGGGAAGACGCGTCGACGGTGTTCTATTTTGGCCAACCATTGACCTGGTTACATGACGGTGTTGAATAATTAAAAACACAGCGACACTAGCTAGTGATTTGGAGCGAAAGGTAGCAAGAGTTTGGTGATACGAAAGTTTTATTCTTGAGGCACTCTTACAATTAGGATAATGGAGTACTGAGTATACTTGAGTTTTCTTCTTCTTTTGAGTGTCGGTTTGTAAAACTTTTAATTCTTCAGGAATGATGCCTGTCTGATGTTAACTACAAATAATACATTATCAAATAATAACAATTTAGGTAATTTTATAACTTTTCATAATTTTCATAGTAATATAAATTATATTAATAATAGTAATTAGGCAGATTTAACAATTAGTTTTATAGCTTTAAATGTTGATTTCGCTTATGAAAAGTACTAACTACGAAATTTAGTATATAGACATCATAGACAAATTAATTACCTCTACACGAATCTCTGTTCTTCATTAAAATATGAATTTATAATTATAATTAATAATTAATACTCAATGACAATCCATAATTAATCATTAATGTAAAGTGCTATGTTAAAAGGATGAAACAAACTTCCACTTCCTCTATCTACGTTTGCGAAACCAAATTTAAATAAATTTAAGTAATCAATTTAAATAAATATCCACAGTGCTATTAATCAAAGAATTTAGACAATTTATTCGCGAAATTCATCCTCGAACTCGCACCTTCTACAATTCCTGGTATTCAGGAATACCTGAACCTGGTTGCCAATGCAAAGAACACCGTCAGAATATCAAAAGCCAGCTACCGAAAAAATCTGATCGCGCGATACATCACGAAGATGCGATTCGATCGCGTCGTACAAAATCGGAAACTCAAATGAACCGATACCGAAGCAAGGAAGAAATTGAAAGGCAATTCTTTAAACTAACACCGAGCGAGTGAAATTTTTCTTTTTTTTTTTTCTTTGTTGCTCTTCTGCTTTCTCTCCCTTCTGCCTAAAAGAAAAGGAATATATCTCTGGACAGAGCGAATGAATTCACGAGAAAGGACGTGACAGAGAACTCCTTAGACCTTGGTAGGCTGGAGCCATCGTTCGACTACGAAATGAGCGTTCGCATTACTGTATCGTATATGCGCGATGCGACGTCTCCTTCGGCGCCTACAGGATGGACTTGCCGCGCAAACCATTCCGCGAATTTGCATTTCAAAAAATGCGGAAGACAGTGTGCGGAAAGACCCACGATCAGATATCAAGGACAGATCGGCTGTATTCTTTTTTTCCTTTTTTTTAAGGGTCGGAGTGTCAAAGAATCACAAAGAAAAATGATCTTTTTACTCAAAAGACTTAGATTTTTATTAGATTTTTACTCAGATTCAGATTTTTGGGAATATAAGTGAAAAAATAGGAGTTGGATAGAAAATTTTATGTTTCAAACGTGATGCATAGAAAACACCATATTTTGAATATTTTATATATTCTTTCATATTGTGTAAGTTCGATAAAAGTTTACGTTCTAAAGTTTTCTGTAGATATATGAAGATCTGCGGTTTCCTAATGTTGAAAAATAGAGAGGCAAAAGTAGATACTGATACGAAGAAAATTGCAAAATAAAAAAAATTTTGTGTAAAAGAAAAATACAGGTAAGAAGTTTAATCTATTAAGAAGCAATAAATTATCACAATATTCAGAAAATTATAAAATGAAGGACATGATGATGAAAGAAATATTAAGCAAATCCTTTGAATCCTTCCTTTCAATATTTAAAAATAAAATTTATCTGATAATAGAAATTGACTATACCTTTTTCATCTCTTTATCGAATTAAAATGCTAATATTAAATTCTATTAGTTCTACTGCTCATAATTTTCCTGTTCATGGTTGAAGTTTTATAACTGTATAATGAAAATAAGAGAGCTGTTCAAAGACGTACAATTCCAATTAAATCTCGGTTACCTTCCAGTTAGGATACGCGTGAGAAACTTTTAACTGTAAAATGTTCATCGATTCTAACACAATGATTCTCAGCAAGATGTGAACGTGGTTGGAAGTAGAGATTACATTAAAAGTAAATACGTGTATATTTGCATATATACACGCATATATGTATATATACGCAAAAAAAATTTTAAAGATTAAAAAATTATTTTAAAGATTAAAAAATACTAAAGGAAGGATTTACTTTTTAACATTTTCGAGATAAATTTTAAATTACACACATTATTAAATATTTAATATATTAATATATTATTATTAAATTATAATAATACAATAACAAATTATACTAATATATTATATAATAATAATATTATTAAATTAAATATAATCTGTAGTATTATATTAGATAACATATTTTAGATTTGAAAATATTATTATATTAAAATATTATAGGTTTAAAAAAATACAGGTTAATCATAATTTTATTAGCGTAAGTAAAGAAATGAAATCCAAATAAAAATTTATTTTATCTAGATATAATATATTATGACAAATACTGTACTTTAGATATTTTAGATAAATTACTTTTTAGATAATTACTTTACGTGTGTATTTCGTACATTCTAATTTCCTACAAGCACATAAAAATTACAATTTCTAGTTATAATATTTTGTCTTTCCATTTATAATTACATTCTATCTCTATACTATTTGAATTTTTATATCTAAACTTCTTCCTTTGTATTCAAATCTATTAATTTATTTTATAATTGTTTGTAATTTAATTTTTTTTTAATCTGCATTTCTTAAACTTTTCCCTTTTTTATTCTTATATAAGAAAGAAGTTGCCTGAATTCCTAGAAAATTCTTTTTTCCAAAATACGAAACGAATATAACTCAAAAATTAAAATATATAGCTCATTAGGATACGATTTTAATATTCTTTTATTAAAATAAAAAAAATACACAGACATTTTAAATCAATGTAAAACACAACATAAAAAATAACGGATAAAATTTGCAAGTCTAATATCAGAGAACAGTCTCGTATCAAGGATTCGAAATTAACTCCAAAAATAGTGCCAATTTATTTAGGTGCAAGATTTGTATGTCAAATTCTCGTACCTTCTACACGCTCTAAATCTTTATTCAATTTTTGATCTTAGAACAGATATTATAATCAGTGCATCGACCGCGAAATTTCAGATGGAAAAATTTAACGTGAAAACTATGAAAGTTTACAATTTCTATTATAAAAAAATTCTTCATTTGTCTGAAACGAATCTATTTCAATCAGAAGATACTTCCGATTGAATTTTGATTATTTTATGAATTTCAAATTAGAAATTACAAATACGAATATATAAATTATTTATATAATATAATATAAATTATAGTATCCTTATACAAATTAAAATTATATGAATTATAGTTTATTCTACTGTTCTATTCTTTCAAAAAACATAGCCACAGCATAGTCCAAATACAGTTTCTCTAATAATTTAAAGCAATTAAGCACCCCAATATGAATGGGAGTCACTGTACGTCATGAGTACGTTTACAGAATTATAAGTTTGGCTTCGACATTGTACGAAATTAAAGAATTTGCTTGATCGAAAGATAATATTGAAACTTCGTATTCTCGATACGATCCTGCTGTTATCGTCCCGTTATGTCTATGAATGTTAGAAGGTAAGATGAGTGCCGAATTCCAACTTAGCAATCGATTGCGTAAGACTCGAATGAATGACCGGTCTTCCTTGGTCGAAACATCATCGATTTATTTCTCATTAACAGTGATAAAATTGCAAATTCACAGTTGAGGAATTTTATTTTTTGAAAGAATTTGAAGAGATTCAAAATTCTTCGAGTAGAATTCCTAACATTGTCACAAATTGATTTTATCAATTTATATATTTATAATTTATATATACAATTATATTACAATGAAATATTTTATATAATAATTAATATACACTACATAATATAATTGTGTATGTATAATAAATATATAATATTATAATTATAATATAATAATAAATTATTATATTATATTAATTAAATTGTAATTTATTCATAACTAATTAATTTATGAAATGTAATTTTTATTATATTTTAATTCCAAGCGTTAAAAATTTTCAGGTATAATTATTCAATTATCTTATTCATTATTGTTATAATGTAGAAATATAGAAACATTGGATAATAATAATAAAATGATGAAATATATTCGTTTTTATTGCTGCCTGTTTCTGGATTGAAAAAAATTGAGAACTTTTAATTATTTTTCGAAATCAAAGAAATATCAAATATGGGCGATTATTTTTTGAAAAAGCAAAGAAATATAAAATACAGAGAAACTCCAGCTAATATATAAGACATCTCATCCAAAAACCAAAAAATCAAAATTCCTATTTTAGATATATAATCAAAAAAAGAACGGTCCGAGAGAAAACGAAAAATTACAAAAAACAAACAGAAGTGAATCTTATTCTATTCATAAACTTACCGATCACACAAGCAATTTTTCATAAACGCACACGATGTGTGAATTGCTATTTAAATTTTCATTAGATTCAAGAACAAAAGAAAACAACCGCTCGATCACCTAGCAGAAGAGAAAAAGAACAATGGATTACGGTATACCGATAAGAATAAATAAGTGAAAAAATTATTCTCTTCTCCAGCTTCTAGGAAGCAATTTTGCAATATCTTTTCAATATTGCCACACGACATTTTTTAACGTAAAAATAAAAATACCATTAACCCCTCCAATCCGCGGCAAGAATAATAATGCTTGACGAAGGCATGATTGCAACTGCATCATCATACGGAGCATTATATAAAAATTGCGTACCTAATTGATTCATGGCCGATATGCAATGTTTTATAATAGTATTTTGCAACCATACTGATGTCTGTCCCTTGCTCGTTAATATGCTCCGATGTTATGTTCAAGATCTGTGAATTTCATCGTTCTCAACACATCGTAGTTATATAGATAATACGTATATATATCGTATTCATTCATGCAAGAAACGTCTCAATTGACGCATTCTGGAAGAACCGTAGATGATTCATAAACGTTCTCTGAATGGAAATCTTTCCACGTGCCGATCTTCTTTGCTTCTTATTATTAGATTTCATGTTTTTACGCAACTTTACGCATTTATAATCTAAGTCAATATATAAAATAATTTAATAATTTAACGTTCAAGATGGATGGGAACTGGAGTCTCCATGTTTAAAAAACAATTTAAAAAAAACTATTATTAAAACTCTCATTAAATGTATTCTGGAACTTAGAATGATTAATTAGAATGATATCAATCAAAAAAAAAAAGAAAAATTTATTTCTCCAGACTCTTATAAAACTGAAAAGCCCGCCTCGAATATATTAAGCATTATAGATCATAAAATATTTTAACTTTTTAAGACATTCTGAAGTAAATATTTTACTTACTATTTTACTTTGCTATTTTGTATATTATTATATTATTTAATTATTTTATTATTATATTCTTCAATTTATAACTGTATAACAAAGCGAAAGGAAATCTTTCATTAAATTTTTTTTCTATTGGATACTTTATTTTTCATCTATCTTTTGTTAAATTATTCTAGTATGTAATATTAAAATTGGAAAGAATAATCATTATCATATTTATATTTGTTATTTATACTATTATGCTATTTTTATACTATTATGTTTATACAAAATCGTTATTATATTATTATATATATTTATTTTATAATTATTCCATATTCAAATAATCCGATATCACCGTGGTTCGAGAGTTGAAAAACATACCATTAGAGGATTAAATCGTTCAATGATCTTAAATTATTCTCTGAACTTGCAAAAATATTCGACAACAATCATAGATCAAAAAAAATTAATCCATGTTTGAAGAAAATTTTTTAACTCGATTAAATTCGAATAATAAATTGTTCATAACATTCTGTGTTTGAAGAAATTAAGAAACACAACATTGGAACATTCGATCGTTCAATGATCTTAAATCATTCTTTGAACTCGCAGAAACATTCGACAATCATCACAGATAAAAAAAAAGTAATACTCCGTGTTTGAAGAAGATCCTTTAACTCGATTAAACTGACGCTGTTGTACCGGTTTCTCGTGGGGAACAGGTGTGCCACATACCTCTGCACATCGCGGCCGTTCTCTTCAATTATGTCTATATAACCAGAGGCCGACCTCAAAGCTTGCGTTACTGTAAATTACACCGGGATAATAAAATCCACACGAAACCGCGCGTTTGATAATATTTCTATTTTCGTTCTTCTCCACAACAATTATCTTACATTGTCGCCTTGATAATCGAGGTTTCATTACAACAGTAATCTTCGATGTTACTCAAATTATACCCTATCGTTGTGTGAAAATCGTTGCTCAATGGTAAAATTATCTGCGTTAATGTTAAGTTGTTGGATCTTAGTATCAAGGATTAAGTTAAGTCAAGGATTTTCCTGTTGCACGTAGTTTGTATCGTAAGTTTTGATTAAAAAGACACAATGGCGAAGATCACTGTTATTCTTAAGTTGAATTTAACACTGATTAAAATGAAATCCTGTGAATTTTTCTTTTGAAATTTAGTAAAAATGGTCTCTGGCAAAATTAATACTTATTAATCCATTAACAACCAAGCAATGGTTTATTGTAAATATTTCAGTTTCTTTGAACCTCATGAAATTTTAGAATCTGAGTGGAAATAATAGTAATAGAAGAAATATCAAGCAAATAGTTGGCATTCTCTTTTGTAGCCAAACTATTGAAAAGCGAAATTTAATAATCCAGATTGATCGAAAGAAAATTGCAAACGAAACTTGATTGCATTACAATTAAAAGTGAACGTTTACTTTCAAAGTGAAGAAGATGGATACAATTGAAATATGTTAAATGCAGTTGCTGCATAGAATAGCGATTAGATAAAATTAATCACTATTATTAACGAAGTTCAATATGCTTGAATATTCAATATGCACGAATATTTCAAACTTAATTACTTAATTTCTCTCGATTGATCGATAATTATTGTATTCTTCTGTTGCTAATGATTTCAAAGGTAATTATGTAAAGTGATTCATAACATGAAAAAAAAAAGGTTTCTCACATATAATTCACAAGATCGGCTTTTGTTTCATAAGTACTCACAAGTAAATCACATGTTTTGATAAACATCATTCGACTTCAATCAAAAAACAATTTTATTTGTTCATGGAAACATAAAACTAAGATCGGATATAATCAGGAAACCTAAGTTTGTTATTGATACTCTAATGATCATTTTTTGTATAATACGAGACAACACTGATGTTTGATAAATAGATTAGGTTTATTTATTGAAAATGTAAAAATGCAAAAAATATAGAAAATATCGAAACTATAATTTTCTATTTAATAGATGGAAGAAATCTTTATTTAAATTCTGTTTTTTTAATTTCATGAAAATAAGTATTGCCACAAATACTTACTGTAATAATTAAATAAGTAGTAATAATTAAATAAAATCTGAACTGTGAAAAACTACTCTTCTCATTTAATAAATAATAAATAGAAAATAATTGGCCAATAAATAAATAAACTTTTACTAAATAAAAAAAAGTATTCTTTGTAAAACTAAAAAATAAATTAAAATCTAATCCTAAATACAAATTACGAAATAAAGATAAAATCTAATCTATCCCTAAATATAAATTACGAAATAAAGATAAAATTTACGATATACGAAGAATTACGAATAAAGATAAAAATTCTTTGAAACAACTAATCGAAAAAGGCAGAAAGAAATAACACGTAGTTCGATGAATGACCTGGTACCTATATGGCGATGTTACCTAAGCAGTCATCATAGACATCAGACAAGCTTCTAGACAAGGTGGACGTTGATCTCAACGATGCCAGTACCGCTTTTATTCCAACACAAAAACACGATGGCGAAAGGTGCATTAAACGGTACAGAAGAATCTGGACTCAAACCAATGACTTACATTTTATATTTATACCGTTACGCGTATCTACTGTCACCACGATTCTGTAAATTTCATGCACCGCGGCTACTGATTATACAAAACTATGCCGCGAAAAACGTAGTTTGGCATCCGACGTGAAATTAAAAAGTTGTTTCGCGTCATGACTAATGATTAAAGAACTTTTTTCAAGAGTTTTATATTGTATATGGTTTCTAGGATCAAGGAATCGTTATATTGGTATTGAGAAATTATAGAAAGTTTTCTATATCATTCCTGATGTTAAGAAATTATTTTATTAGTTTCAATCTTTTTTTTTTTAGTAGTTTCATTAAACTATTCATCAACTATTAACGTACAATTACTATCATTAAATTTTCTAAAATTTTCTTTTGTAAAATTAGGAAAATATTTTGCAGCTTAATGTATGAAAGTAAAGTATTTCAAGTTATTAATTAAACAATTTCACTGTTATACCAATATCTCAAGTTCTTAACAAATAAAATAATTTTACTGATATTTCGATATTCCAAATTACTACTAAATATAATAGTTTTAATACTGATATCCCAATATTCCAAATTACAAATTTCACCAATATTCCAAATCACAAAAAAAAAATAAAATGTCCCAAATTATTAATAAATAAAATAAATAAAATAATAAATAAATAAAAATAATAAATAAAAATACCAAAAGACAGATCGCTGACTCCAAACGAAAATAACGAATCATTGAAATAAGTTAACTTAGACACGATAGAAGACCAAGATGAGTCCAAAAAAACTTTTCTAACCAACGTTTCTCTTATGTAACATAGCGTGTAACGCAAGTGAAAGAATTTTGTTCCACGGATCGCGTTCGGAATCATATTTCTTGAAGACTATTTCCTTTCGTCTGATCCGTGTACACACGCTATAGTTGTCGTTACCGCGAGTATCCATAATCGAATTAGGCATTATAGATGACAAAATTTTCGAAGACCTTAAAGTGGGGGCAAATCATTGACGTTATTTGAACTTCACATTATTGTCACTCCACATGAAGCGCGTTTTATTTAAATATTTTCGGGAACTTTTATTAAGAAGATGCCACATGGACTATGGTATATATATATTAAACATTTCGTGCATCAATTTTTCGAAAATACAGCATTTCACGTAGGATTCTAAAATGCTATACATAACTTTCAAGTAACCCATCTTTCGAGTTCTTCCAAGTCTAATGAGGCCCTCTTGCTAGGTTTTCTTTTCAAAAATAGCGAATAACGACCGTTCTATAAATCAAGGCATCACTTGAAGTTCCCAAATATCGTGTCTAAGTTCCCGAAATTTGTATCATTAAAGAGTGCCAATAGAAAATCCATAAAAATTAATTGAATCCTTCAAAAAAGAATCAATGTTTATTTATAGGATTCAAGTCACCCTATATCCAGTGATTGTATCGCAATCTCTACGTTACCTTAGAATATATTACCGTTGCAAGTGTAAGGTGATTTGTCTTCCGTGGGAAATGACAGTTTAGATAATTAATTTCTATTGAGCAACGACACATTCCGGAATGTTTCTTATAACTTTCTAGAAAATCTACGCAACACCCACGGCCAACCGTTCGAGAGAGACGAAGAAAATCGAATATTAGTAGACTGATTTCCCTACGTCGAAACAATCCCGAACCTAACTCGTTATTTAGATACGTTGTAGCGATCGGTTAATTATAACGTGGTCACACGAAACGGAAACCGCGTTTAAATCCAAATTATGAGGAGCGTTTTTGTACGTAAATTGAAGAGAACTGGTTTTCGAAATGTGTCATGGAAATTAGCAATTCCATTTCGTTTGTAAGTGTTTCGCTAATGGGAGTAATTACAAAGAAATAGCAATAACGATAACAATTATTCTCTTATGTCTACTCTCTTGAACATTTTTTTGGTTTCTTTTTTTTTGTAACATTCTAGCTTGATTATAAATTCTTTACTAGTAAATTATATTTAGAATAAAACGTCGATTATTCGAATACGAAAGATTTAAACTATATACATATCTAACAATATTTACAATTTGGAACACGTATCTCTTCTATGCCTCATTTCAACAATTCGTTGGACAATGAATTTAATATACACTTACATACAGATTTCATTTATTATAATTTATGATATTAAAAGGAAAAAAGTTTACGCAGTAATTAAAGAATAAATATTATTGAACGTTTAAAAAATAGTGAAAGTACCTCGAATTTAGTCAAGGAAAAAGATCTACAATTTACGATATTAAAAATTATTAAGATCTTAAGAGAACTTATTAAAGAAATTTTCGTCGCTTGTAAAGTAAAGTAAAAATAATAATAATGATACTGTTAATAAAATAATAATGATAATAATACTATATTTCTTCCTCTTCAATTATTATATACTAGATTAACTTAAAAAGTCAAAATATTCAATTAAAAAAAAAAGAGTCTAATATAAAATTTGCTCCAGTGATCCAGTGATACAATCGAAATAAAAAAAATGATTCCACAGCATTTCCACAAACTTATTATTAAAGTAAATTGTAAAACTCAAACGGAATGAAATTTACTATATTTAAAAAAAATAAAAACTGCGTCGTATCATAAAAATAACGTATGATTAAAGCTTACAAAAAAAGAAAACCGAGATGTAACTGAGGCCTTCCTTACATACATACATATACATATCTACTGACAATGAGTTATTTCTGATTATATCTTGCAGAAGACTATGCCTTGACTAATCACAGTCAGAAGAAATATTCAAGATAATAAAATGTAACGAACATGACCCTGAATAAATATCCCTAACCACAAATGGCCTTAACTTACGAAACCAATCAGGGCATATAAAGGCAGTAGCTGGATATAGTAATCAAATAAACAACGTGAAGTACAGTCCAATATTGTATATTTTCTATTTTGAGAAACATTTCGTGCATCAATTTTTCAAAAATACAGCATTTCACGTAGGATTCTAAAATTTTTATAATTTAATCAAAAAATATCGATAAATATATTGAATCTATGAATCTTTTTATGTTTAATATTAAAATTATTATTTTTATTATTACTCTCCGTTAAATAAATTCTTCATTTCAATTTTTCATTTAATATTTGCAACATTTTCGCAAGAAAGAAAATACAGTAGCAAAATATTTCCGATTTCGAATAGATTATTTTAAATAGATTATTTCCAATTTCAAATAAAACTAAAAGTAAATGATGAAATTTTCAACTTTTGAAAACTGTGGAAAAAGTTATACATTAATAGTAAGATTTATGTACCTACAGTTACAAATATTAAAATATACTTTTTATAAAATCTTGAAGATAAATTTATATAAAAATATTTTTGGAAAAGAAATTTGTTTGTATCATAGATGTTTGTACAATTTATTACTACAGCTGATTGTATGTCTAATATGTAATGAAATTAGGCCGAACAAATCAGAAAACGTCGACGCAGATTTTCTATGTTAATTTATGGACAAGCTCATCGAATGCAGTGCGCAGTAATTTAACAATAATCGCATTGTAAAACTATTCATGCATTCCTGTGCGTGCGTACACACGTGCAATGTTCACGAGAGCAGAATGCCAAAAGCACAGACACTGTGCGTCAATGAAGGAAATCTCCCTTATTGTACGTAAAATATGGAGAATGATGACCATAGGGAAACAGGATTTGCAAATCGAGTCAGTGTTAATAACCTTACATATTTGCACTTGCGGAATTTGTCAATCTAATCTTATGACCTGTACTATCTCAGAAAAAAAATTTTTTTGACAACACTACTGATAAATGATTCAATGTCAATTTCTTTTGGTAGTACTACTTTTGGTAGTAGCATTATAAGAAAGATACAACAGACATGAGAAGAAAAAGAGTAATAATTATTAACATTTATTAAAGGAAACAAATATTTAGAAAGATATATAATATTAACTATATTTTTACTTATATTACTTATGAAATATTTCAAAAGATATTTCTATCGATACTGCAATCAATCATTACATAATCAATGATCATTTTTAAAAGAATGAAAAAGTCTTACTAGTCTCTAATGAATAAATAACTCTAATATAATAACTGGCATATAACTAAAGAAATAATTAAATTATAGTATAATGAACAATTCTTGATCAAAGAATCAGCAAGTAAGAACTGAGACATTTATATACACAGTACAAGTGAACAAGCCGAGAAAGTCAAGAGTGTGGATTCCATGTTCGAAGAAGGATATCTCGGGTCAGTTAGCCTACTTACGAAAAGTTGAAATTCGTTCCGTCGTCATCACGACGGGTTGCCCCCTTATTTCGATAATATTGACCAGAGTCCCAAAATCCAAGAAAAGGTATTCTATGCGATTAACGTCCAACTAGCAAGTCACCATTTACCTAAGACTTGCGTATAATTGTGAATGACTACTAGACATCAACGACAACGCACGTACCGAACTCGCGTCTTCGATTTGCCAGTTATTGAAACAAAATCCGGTCTCCATGTCACTTTCGACCAGAGAAAGTCGTGCAATTCATTTTACTGTTCGTCGAATGATTTATGGAAAAAGATTTCGTTAGAGACCATTTAAAGACATTTGGAACTTGAATTAGAGGTAAAAATTATTCGAACAAGAAATTAACGTTCTTGATATACGAAATTCTTATTATTATTGATATTATTAACTTTAAAAAACATTTTTTATTTGTTTCTTTTGATATGATAATGATTTAATATAATTAATAATTTTTGTTGTTCATGTTACAGCACGAAAGAAAAAATTTAAATTTGACTACTGCGCATGCGTTTTGCGATCGTATGGCGCTCGTATAATCACTATAAAGTTTAAACAACATTGTAAATATAATAATACAATATTTTAATAAAAACAGTAAATTATAATTCGGAATGTGATTTTTTATAATATTCTTAATAAGAATTACTAAGTTTTTTACAATGATATCATTTTATAGTTGCAATATGACCAACGTCAATAGCAGACGGCAGCTAAGTCGTCTGCTAGAAACAGCTGACAGCTTAGCAGAATAAAAACATGATTTCCGAATCTTATTCTCACTATTATGAATGTTTTTTTTTCGACTTTTATGAATTTACGTTTATAACGTGAAGATAAAAACACTCGTATGAAATATCATTGTTTATTTTCCAACACTTAAAATACAAATTTCTTGATGAAGAAACACGCTTTACCGACATTTTATTAGACATTATGTAATAAAATCTACACGAAACTTAATATGATTGCGCATATTTATTGCTGATTATTCATTTTATTACCTTTTCCGTACCTGTACGTAACAATTAACATCTCGAACCAGAAAACCCTATGTATAAGACCGCGAAAACATTTTCACGGTTGAAACGAAAGGTAGGTTATGTTATTAACCTGACCGAATTTCTTGTGATATCTGACTGAAAGTACACGAAATAATAGGCATGTTCGCTCATATTAGAAAATACTAACATTGTATAACCAAAATGATGATAATTGCATCGTAACTATGTTGATTATAGATATCTTTAGTGCCAAAAAGTAAATTTAACGTACCTGACATTGTTGAATCAAAGTATTGGTCGGATGTTCGATTCTAGGTCGTGACTTGACACATGTCGTCGAAACTTTCCTTCGTAATTGGGCGAGATGTTTGAACTGGCACAATTTCTCTGCACGAGCACAGAGCCTACTCGACCCTACACACGCCATAGCAAAAACTGTAGTGAACCAAGTCACACGACTTGTGAAGACTTTCGAGTATCAACTAGCCCCACCGACACTTCAAAATCACTTCCCCACCCACTTTTCCCTTTCCCGTCCCCACTTATAGGTACACCTGCTATACTCGGCATTAGTCAAGACAGCACTAAAAAATTATAAGTAATTTTAATCATCGAGTATTCCCCAACAGAATATCAATGGACTTTTAAAACAATATCATATTCAAAGTCTATTAGCGACCTCTAACTGATGTTTCCATTATTTACTTGTCAAATTACTATAAAAGATATCAATTATCTCATAATTACATTCTTGTATTATTTTTAGTATACACTTTCGTATAATTTAAAACAGCTTTCATGAATCGAAATATTTTCTGTAATAATTCATCCTACTTTTCATACTAGAAAATTTACAAGAATTTTGTTCTCTTGTGACATATTAAATTAATTTGTAAAACTGTTAAATTTGTAATTTAAGCAAAAAGAATTATGTGTAAAAATCAAATAAATTCCGTGACTTTCTATCTTTTAAGAATTAATCTTAACACCACATTCTGCTTTCGATCTGTGTTTACTTTTATAATCAATGGTATACTTTAAACATGGCGTACAATATTTTCAATAGGTTTTATCAAGCATTTAAAACATTTAATCAAGTAATCGACACTATATTGGGACGCAGTTTTCCACCAGGTAATAAGAATATTTCTATAGTATACCTTGCGTTTGATCATCTAGATAAGTCAGAAATGACTTATTTTTTTATTGCTTCTAACCTCTTCAAAATATTATTATCAATAAATTATTAATAAATGTAATAAGTTATTTATCATTATTAATATACAATTTAGGTCATTTATACGCCATCGAATGCAATACTATAAATCAAGTGCAGCCTGTTCAATTTCCTGGACAATCTATAAAGGATATCCTAAATGAAACAATTTTATGGGCCGTACCTAAAAAACGACGATCTTTAGAAAAGCGTCTTAATAGAAGATATGGTGTTCCTGAATATCATTGGAAACCTCATGTACCAAAAACAAATATCTTAATGTGTAGGAAATGTGGTCATGATTATGAAGCTGGTACACTTTGTGGTAAGATATATAATTTACGTACAAAAAATTATGATTTATTAAACAATTATCACATATATCACTTTCTTCAATTTTAACAGGGTATTGTTACGAAATAGTAAAAAAAGAAACAAAAGAAATGCAAATAGCTATACAAAAATCATTGGGATTACAGCCTGTTGAACAAGATGTTATAGTGTTGTATGAAGGAGAAAAAGAAAAGCTAGAAAATGACGACTTTTGGAAGGTATTTACACGCATATTGTATAATACATAAGATATTTCATCTGATTTTTATATATAATTTACATTTTACATTTAAATTATATCTTTGTATAGAAACAAAGAATCATAGAATTACCTAAAAAGAGACCCGATTGGTTTCATGCAAATTTACTTCAACCAACAGCAAAAGAGTTACCTGATTCTGAACAAAACTTAGAACCTGAATCTTCAAAAGATGATAAGAATAAGTAAATAATTATTTTATATTGATATGCAATTCTTGTTTATATTAAATAAATTAAACGGAATAAACTATGGACAATTCTTGTTTTATTTTTAAATGTGACATTTTTACAATTATAAATGTCCTTATAATATTCTATATCTCTTCTTGATCTCTATAATTAATGAAATAGGTATAATATAGATAACAATCACATTCTTTGCTATTTATGTATTAAATTATTATTTTTATGTATGATAGTTTTCATTAAATCTTCTCTGAGTCAACACTTTATAAAATTCAATAATGAAAACATGTCTAGTTTTGTTAACTGTAATTAATACAGTTTTCACAAAATTATATCATATTTACAAATACCTTGCGTTTGTCTTAAAAAAAGAAAAATATAATGATGTATAAAACTCTATAAAATTAAAGATACTACTCATATTATAAACCCCATCTTACACAATCATTAGTGAAGAATTTCAAAACCATCTACAGTTACTTCTTTATTAAAATGACTCAGAACATGTTCGTGAAATTCTGCAAATGTGACAGTTTTTCCATAAAACGATCCACATAACGGACAAATTTTATTGTCTTGGTCTATATTATCTGTTGAATTGGAATACTTTTCTAAAGATAGGCTCGGAGTTTGAAGACTGGTTTGAGTTGCACCATGCTCTTTAATACTTTCATTAAAATTACATTGTGTGCTTGCTTGACACATCTTTTTATTCGCATTTGTACGGCAGTTATTACATATTAATCCTAAAAAAATTATATTTGGGATTAATTTCTATCAAAATAAATTGACATATTTTCAATCCTCTTAATAGACACAGGGATATTCTAACCAATAACTAATGTTTTTATGAAATAAATGTCGTATTATTTCTAACCCGTGACTGATGATATCTCAATTATCAATAAATCATCAACATATGGAAAATAAAATTTTTATATTTCTAAATTTGTAATTATGGGATTATTTAAACAAAATAACTAAAATTATTCTAGTCAAAATCACATTAAAGATTACCATATTAGAATAAATTTGAATTATATGAATAATATATGATGTATTTAAGAATAAGCATAAAATAAACATAAAATAATAACTAGAACAAACATCTACTAAACAAAGATACCAATAATTTTTTATTTATACCTTCTTTTTTCTTTTTGAAATTTTGGAGTGCTCTTTTTAGTTTCGTTTGTTGCACTAATAAGGTGCTTTTCATTTGTGACAATCTAATATCATGTTGTTTCAATAATTCTAAATCTGTATCTGAATCCTCAGGATAAGTAAAACCAATATTCCTTAAATCTGGTTCTGTACTATTTTGTAATTCAACCATCTAGATCAATATTAAATAAAAACAATGATAATTCTTAAAACTGGATTATTACTTACTCCTCACT
This sequence comes from Frieseomelitta varia, assembly GCF_011392965.1. Classification (NCBI taxonomy): domain Eukaryota; kingdom Metazoa; phylum Arthropoda; class Insecta; order Hymenoptera; family Apidae; genus Frieseomelitta; species Frieseomelitta varia. The sequence continues at coordinate 134,988 of NW_025109683.1, forward strand.
TACCTCTGCATATTGCTGTTCTAAATCTGACTTTTCCAACATAATGCTATTTATAAGTCTAAGTGATATTTCTTCTAAACTTTGTTCTTTCTCACCTAGATCAAAATGCATGTAATAATTATATAATTTTTCTTCAACATGTAAAAAGTAAATTGTATTCAATATATACCATTGTTTGTCGCTAACATACATTGATTATTATCCTCTTTACTAGAAATATCACGGAAACTATAAGACACAATGTCTGAAGGTTGTGCTGGAGAATGTTGCTTAAGCGTATCAGAAATTTTTGTCAATTGACTTCCTAAGGATTTATTGGTTCTTGTTAATTTAGATAATCTATTCCATAACTGTCGATTTTCTGCCGCCACCATAAAAACTTGATGAGTGAGCTGAGATTTTTGTTTCTTAAGCTCCTCCACTTTTTCCTGTCAACCAAACTACATTGAAGTATAATAATATATTAAGATGTAATATACATACATTCTAAGCATTAACATATATGTTATACAAACCTTCAAAGTTTGCGCAATAGCTTTTTCATTATCATCAACTTTCATAATAGCTGCAGATTCATTTTTTGTGCATTCAAGTCTCAAGCACATATTTTCTTCTTCAACAGTGGCTAATCTTGTTTCTAATTGTTGACAACGTTCATTCATAGTTTTAAATGCAACTAATAAGGCATAATAATTGCCATGTTTCTCACTATCTGGATTATTAGATTGTTCCATGTCATTCATATTGTAATGATACAATTAACAAAAGTGAAAATACAATTTCAAAATATGATAATCACTAAAAAGTGTAACAGCATTTGCATTAATTTCAACTGTAATTGCACTCATTTTCTAATAAACAATAGAAAACATATGAACAACTAACGTCCTTTCTATTTGCTCGCATTTCAACAAAAAAAAAAAAAAAAAAACATTACATATGAATTTAAAAAAGAATAATAACAGATGATAATTGGATTAATAGAAATCACGATGAAACTGTTAAATTAAGTTGAATTGTTAAGAAATTTTAATACTTTCAAAACTGTTATCTGACTTGTTATTAATTGCTTTTAGATATTAACACGGAAGAAACCTACAAAACAGACAAATCACTCAACGTAAATTTATGTCACACTTTAGGGTAGCTCCCGTTATCACTTCTAATGTTACCGTCAAACATTGAAATAAAATGGAAAAGATCTACGTGCTGCCAACTGTCGGAAACTACCAAAATGAAAGCATACAAAAACACAACCGAAATATGTAAATAGACCACAAAAACATAGAGGCACAGACGAGGTATATAAATAGACATTGCACACAATCATTGTTGCACCATAGACGAAGTGTACGAAGATTTTCAAATTTCATCATTGTTAAATAAGATAGCTAAGGCCAAAAGTGCTAGCGAATGCTTATGTGAATATTTTCTCTTTCTTTCTGTTTCTTTGTCTCTTTGCCTTACTGAAAGTAAAATCTCTTCTTAGTTAATCTCTAATCTACTATTGTTCTTCTTTAAATGTTTCTAATTACAGGGGCATTTAACCTTAACGTACTTAACCTTAAACCATGGATTTCCTCATTCAGAATGTTTCTTCCAAAGCCTCATACGCTCGAGTTGCTCAGCACTCGCATATATGCAAGCAATCATATTAGATCAATTCAATTTAAGAATACATTGCTGAAATTGGCAAAGTTATCGGCCTGTCGAACATCAGATTTATATCCTGAATTTCTCAAGACCCAGTTTGCTTATATTGTGATAGTAAGCACAAGGCTAACAAGATAATTGACAATCATATGAAAGTAAAGATCAAATCTAACTCCCTGAAAATTCAACCACTCATTTTTAAATCCAATCGATTAACACTATACTATGTACTCTATAATTCTGCACTGAATCATTCTTAAAAAGCTTGCTAGACAAAATATTAGATCTATCTCCCAGATCATCTTCATTAGAGCAAGTTTAAATGATCTAGGATACGCACACATCATGAGCTTTTATTGTTAGATGTATATCGAATCTAAAAACATTCTAAACATAGTTGAATCCATCCAAATAAATTATGATAATACATCTAAATTTATCTATCAGCAAAAAAAGTAGCGTGCTTCTTATGGAAGTAAGAGGGTCACGTGGGTAAATTCTGCAAAAATTTTGATCTCCAACCACCACTTTTGCACAACTCTAGATCATGTCAAGACGAAATAGTTGCTGATCCAATCGTTCAAGCTGAACAGCCAAAATCTTTTCCTGTCTTACCTTCATTTCAGATTTCTGCTACATCATTACTCCAGATATATAAACTACAAGATGAAAACATCACAAACCATCCTTCTGCCAGCCTCAAGATGGCTCAACAGCTTACTAACTTCAAATAATTTGAATGCTGTCAATAATGATAGTAGACGTAAAGCAGTTGTTTCTACCAAAAAAATCAAGAAACGCAAAATAGCTAATAGGGCAAAGACTAGAAGACATTTCTAGAAAAAATCTCCTTGCTGCCTGTTAAGGATTACATCTCAGATATTATTTAAAATCACCCAGTGAATTTTCAAAGTTGTCTATAATTTCTACTAGACACATACTATGATCCCAAAATCCTGAAAGTAGCATTAAACCATGCAAGGGACAACTCTAATAAAGATAGTTTCCTTTTCTTTACAGAATTTAAGATAACAAACTGCATCACAAGAATTATTAAACGTCTCAACAATTCCTATCCACAAGATGCTGTGAGTGAGGATTTCTCTCTTCTAGGAAAAGATTTCAATTAGATTAAAGGTTATTCATAGCTACAACTATTATATTATTATGTAGGTTTTCTTCTGGAACTCAAGAAGTCTTTACTCTAAGTGGAAATTCAGTCCATCTTGTGACATCCTCATTTTATTGAAACAAGGCTCACTCATAAGGACAACTTTAGCTTGTCAAAATTCATAAAAATGGTAAAAATTCATAAAAGGTAGTAGAATTCTAATTTTTCAATTTTCAGGTAAATTACTAATATCAAATCTCCTGACATCTCAGTTGAATTATGCAGTCTTTGTTTAAATAATATGAAGCCAGAACTGGATACATTTGTCTGCTATAGAGCTCCAGGCCTCACTGTCACACACGATCTAATTGTTCAAAATAATGACATTAAATGCAACTGCATTCTAGTGACTTTAACGCTCATCATTTCAGTTGGAATTGCAAATAGCAATGATAGAAGATTTCATAATGCCTTGATAACCGCTGATTTACTACACAATGATAACTTATACATATATTAATGTATATAAAAATTTTACATCCAATATTGATCTCTTATTCTCTACTTTGAATATTTGTAACAAAATTGATACTATTGTGTGTGATGAGACCCGAAGTTCTGATTACTTCCCTGTTTGTTTTAATATTAAAATAGATAAGAACTATTATGAGAAAAAGCCATTCAAGCTTAAATCGAATTATACTGACTGGCCAAAATTTTTCCATACTCTAGAGAATCATTAGATAGATTTCTTCACTAATGATTACAATGCTCTGTAGTAAATACGAATTTTTCATTAATATCATCACCAACGCAATTAAATTCAATTCACTTTCTAAAAAGAAATTTATTAACTTTTTTGGAAAAAAAAAATCTAGTTCCCTGGTAGAACTTTGAATACTCAAAAAACTTTACAGAACCTTCTTCAGGAAATGATAGCATTTGCACAACTTGGAGAATTTGATTAGTTATAAAAAAATTTCGGCTTTTACTACAAAAATTTTAAAAAACAAAAAAAAGGTAGTTTCAGAAAATTCACTGAAAGTATCAATTTTCATTCTGATATAAAGTACATATTGCTTATTTGTAAAATCTTTACAAATAAACAATATAAAGTCTTTAAAAAGTGAGTCAAAGTTACTTTTTCCCCACTTCTCAAAAAATCTGCAATGTAATGATCTGGAATCTGGCTTATATAAAATAAACTCTCCAATTCCAATCAGATCTATCCTATTTCCCTATTTGACTTTCTTGATTCTCGTTTTAGTTTTTCCAAATTCAACATTGTACTTGACTGCAAGAATATCAGTTCCAGATATGGATGGAATTGACTTTGACATCTTAAAATAATTGTCTACAAAATACAAACTCCTCTTACATTTCCAATAATATGTTTAATAACAATAACTATCCTTACAGCTGAATTCTTTTGCCCACTTCATAAAAAAAGTACTTTAATACTGAAATTGGTAACTTACAGACAACCAGTACAGCCTTAGAAAAGGTAAATCATATGGTAACAATTTCGTAAATTTCATTCTTAATCTTCTAAGTACTAACGTCCGATATATCGATACCTATATAATATCTGAGAAAACCGAATGTCCGATATATCGATGGTCTCTCTTCTTGTTGTGAGTAGCTTGAGTCTTTATTTGATTTGATTAACTTTGAAAATATAGGAACTACAATAATTTATATGAAAACATGTAAAATTAAACTTCGCCTGGCAGTTTAAATCCGTCTACTAGCGAAGGGGGATTTAAATACTCCGTCCTTAGAAAGTTAAGCTAGATGAAGCTTTTAGGAACCGTCAAGTCCTGGCTGCATTTCTAGACATCCAGGGTTCGACAATGTAAATATCTCAATCGTGTTGACTAAACTCGCCTCTCTTGGTTGTCCTTCTAGTACCTTAAAATTTGTAGAGTTTCTCACTCAAATAAGACTTATAGTCTCAGACCAAATACTAGATAAATTTAGATATGCTTTCAAATGCTTATTCCGCAAGGCGGAGTTTTAAGTCCCCTTCTATACATTCTTTACACTTCGCAAATCGCTGAAAATCTTCCAACAACAATTTCTGTCTATCAATTCGGAGATAATGTTGCTATTTACATCAAATTCTCATTCTTGAAAAGAGCCAGAAACTCCTTAGAAAAAGCTATCAATTCTATCAGCAAAAATCTTTCCGATATTGGCCTTCAATTTACTATTAGTAAAACTGTTCTTCTTTATTACAACAGTAAAAAAATATTACCAGGCAGGGCTGAAATAAAAGTTAAGAATTCTATTTATTAAATTGAGAATAAATTTTCCAAATTAACGCTTAAAAAAAAAAAGAATAGCCTAGATGTCACGGACGAGTAGACTTAACACGAAATATTTTTTTATTTTTACTTTTTCGTTTCATGGAGTCTTAATTACCCTATTAGCATTTTCGTGCCACATCTTGTCGTATTGATTTACATGAGTTTTGTAAATTTTCACAGCGCTACTAATGAAAATCAAAAAAATATTGCCGTATCTGCTCTGAGAATAATTTATTGGATTAAATATAGTGATACTTCATCAATAAAAGAATATAAATATAATAAGAATATGAAATATAAAATAAGAATATAAAAAAAATATACGATTCAGAATAGATTGATGGAATTGGGACGAAAAATTTATTATATATTTGATCATTTACATCTGTTTAAAAGTATTAGAAAAAAATTGATTGAAATGTATTTTTATTTTATTTTATATTAAAGATTATACGTCTTAAATAAATATTTCTATAAATATTACTTACTTTTTATCCCGAGATGTTACGTCCGAAACACGCGCGTATTGGGGTTAGATTAATTAACGATTACAGCGCCATTATACGGTCAAATACACTTCCTACGATTGGATGTAATCGATATTTCTCATGATCGATTTTTAAGGGGGAAGCATGGCAGAAAGAAGCACACCTCTCTTGTAAAGAAGAAAGTGTTATCCAGAAAAACTATCTAGAAAGAAATATCATCCGGAAGTTCTCAAGTAAAAATTCAAATCAATAGTTGTTAATGTTACGACAAGCTCGACGGTGAACGGTAGTTGCTACCCGCTTCGCTAGTCGCTCTCTCGTCGTGCCTTTTACAGCCTCCGGAGAGATGTTTTAATGAATGAAGACGTTATGTGGAATAAATACTTATATTTCACGAGTAATACAAAGTAGTTATAAACTGTATGTGTGATGTGTCGGGAGAGGGCACGCTAGCTCTCCTTGTGATTGACGCAGACAAGACGATATTTGGACTGATTTGGTGAAAATGAAAATGAAAGCATGAACAGTGTGATTGCTGAATACTTATATAGGCCGCCAACCTCCCCCCATACCTCTGACCAGGGTGTCTTCTAGGGCCCCTTCCATATCCCAATCTCTCCTTCCATGTAGGAGAGAGTAGTTGGAAGGGATGATAGAGAATTCGGGAAAATTGGCATGGTTATAGTCTTCCAGCCGTCCATACAATCCCTTGCCAGATGTTGGGGTGAGGTATGACGCTTCTGGTCTTGAGTACTGCGTGATCTTTTTAGAATGGAACGCGACTTTCGGGAGCCGGCCGAGACGCCTTGGTTCCTAGGCTGGGCTTTTGTTTATACCCTACCGAGCCTTCCCATGCCCTGTCTTTTCCTAGAAGGCAAGAGAAAGTCCTTAGAGGAGAAGGTGACAGGGCATCTGGCAATTCTCGATAGGATCTAGGTTTTCCCGGCGCCAGCCTGGACTAACCGTCTCGGGGTATTCTGTTCTGCTCCAGAACATGCCGCCCCCCATTGACCGGTTACGGTCAATCATGCTTGTTGTAGCGGTGTGCCTGTGTAGATGATTAAGTGATGTATTGAGTACTAGTTACATATATGGATAGTATAAATAATTGTTCGATGATCGTTCTGATAGCTGAGTTATGATTGATCGGACTCGACTGGTAGTGGTGCTAGGTGTCGTACGCAACGTTTATATTCGCTGCTAGAAGTCTTCACGGTCGCCACTCTTACAACTTGGTCGTCGCCAGGATGTAGTGTCGTGATCCGTCCTAGAGGCCAACAGAAGACTGGTAGATTGTCCTCCTTGACGATAACGAAGGCTCCTATCCGAAGTTCTGTTGGTTTCTTCTTATGTCATTTGCTCCGGACCAGTTGATTAAGGTAGTCCTTGTGCCATCGAGTCCAGAAATGTTGTCGCAACCGTCTTATGTGTTGCCACATACTTAAGCTGTTTGTCGGTACATCGGTAACGTCTTTCTCAGCTGTGCTGGTCAGTACGTCCCCGATTAGGAAATGGCTGGGAGTCAATGCAGTGAGGTCGTTTGGATCCGAGGATATAGGAGTGATGGGCCGGAAATTCAAGATGGCCTCAATCTCGATGAGATATGTATTCATTGTTTCGAATGTAAGTAATTGATTTCCTATAATTTTGATAAGGTGGCTTTTCATATATTTTACCGCGGCTTCCCAAATCCCACCGAAATTTGGTGCGCGTGGTGGAATGAAATGCCACGTTACCTGCTCTCGGGTTAAGTAGTCGTGAATGACTGGACTTGTGTTACTTGCCAATTGTGAGCGTACCTCTCGTAGTTCACGGTTCGCGCCTACAAAGGTTTTCGCATTATCCGAGAAGAGATATCTCGCCTTACCGCGTCGCGTGAAAAATCGTTTCAATGCTGCTAGGAAGGCCTCGGTAGTTAGGTCGCTTACCAGCTCTACCGCCTTTGTGGCAAGGCACACAAAGATAGCTACGTATGCTTTTATTGATTTGATATTGCGCCATTTCTTTTCCTTGATGAGGATCGGACCGCAATAGTCTATTCCCGTGGCTAGGAATGGACGCTCAAACGTTACTCGCTCGGTGGGAAGATTTCCCATTTGATATGCAGGTAGTGTTGGTTTGAGTCTAACGCACGTAGTACAAGTTCTGATATAATTTTTTACCCCTTGAATGCCGTCGAGTGGCCAATAATTCTGTCGAACGGCATTTGAGGTCGCTTGGGCGCCTGCGTGGAATTGATTTATATGCTGCTGTCGAATAATCAGTTTTGTGATGTGATGACCTGCCGGTAGTATAATTGGTTGCCTTGCGTCTGATGTAACGTTCGCTCGCGCGATCCTTCCCCCCACCCGAAGGAGCCCGTTTTCATCTATGAAAGGGTTTAGTGCCCGTAATCTGCCCTTATATTCCGTCTTTGGGTTCGCGATGGTTGTCAGGTCGGTCGCGAACTCATGGGTTTGGACCAATTTCAGGATTCGAATGGTGGCTGTCTGGATTTCATTTATGGTTAAGGGTCTTTGGATTCTAGGATACTTGGTAACGTTATGATAGAATCGACAGCAATAGGCGAGCGTGCGTGTTAGTCTTTGTATGGACGAGAATCTTTGGTCTAGGTCCAGGTATGAGTCTAATGTTGTGTTTAGGACGGTCATTGTACGTTGCTCGGGTATCTCCATGGGACTCAGCGTTTGTCTCATCGGTTACCCACTGCGGTCCGTTGTACCAAAGGCGGTTGTCAACTAACTCGGTGGGATCCGTGCCTCTAGAGAGGATGTCAGCGGGATTGTGCTGTGACGGTACGTGTCGCCATTGTGAAAATTGGGTCCTCTGTTGGATTTGAGCCACCCAATTCGATACAAAGGTTTTAAGTAGGTGTAGTGGCGTTTTTATCCAGTGTAAAACGATCATGGAATCGGTCCATAATATTGCTGGTTCTAATGGCATTTTTAGAGCCTTGACGGTGTCAGTTACTACTTTAGTCAATAGGACGGCCGCGCAGAGCTCGAGTCGCAGCAGGGTCTGCGACTTGAGGGGGGCTACCCGGGATTTCGAGCAAATAAGATGTACTGAAGTGCGGCCGACCTGATCAGTTGATTTCAGGTATACGCAGGCACCGTAAGCCTTCTCACTGGCGTCGCAGAAGCCGTGCACCTGTATCGCGTGATCTCGGACTATTCGCCGAGGGATAGTTATTTATTGTAATTGCGCTACTTGAGATTCAAACTGAATCCACACTTGGTGTAATTGCAAAGGGATTGCCTCGTCCCAACCGATTTCCAATTTCCACTAGGCTTGCAAAAAAAGCTTGGCTTTAACTATTACCGGCCCGAGTAGTCCTAATGGGTTAAATAATTGCGCGATGCTCGACAACATGATGCGTTTGCTCACTCTTTGCCGATTTGGGAATTTCCTAATGTCGTAGCGCAGACTGTCGCACGATAGGCCGAGTGTCTTTTTTGTTTGGTCAGTCGCGATAGTCATTGCTGGAGTGTTGTCGTTCGATAGCGACGCAGGTACTAACCCCGGGTGATTTGATGCCCATTGGCGTAGCTCGAAACCTCCCTTGTTCGCGAGTTGCGTAAGCTCGTGTCTGAGTGTTAGTGCGTCTTCGTACGTATCCGCGCCCGTAATTAAATCATCCATGTAAAAGTCTGATTTGAACGTAGCTGCGGCTCTACTGTACGCTTCCTGCTCATCTGATGCGAGTTGGTGTAATGTCCTGGTCGCGAGGTAAGGTGCGGACGCTGTCCCGTACGTCACTGTATTCAATTGGTAAGTCAGTAGAAGTTTAGTCGGTTCATTTCGCCAGAGTATTTTTTGGTAGTGTTTGTCGGCCGGGTCGACTTGTATTTATCGGTACATCTTGGTGATGTCCGCTGTAATTACGAATTTGTGTTTTCGGAATCTCGTAAGTATTGTAAATAGATCGTCTTGTATGGTCGGTCCGGTCATTAAGGTGTCATTGAGGAAAATCCCGGTCGTGGTCCTGGCCGATGCGTCGAAAACTACCCGTAGCTTTGTTGTCAGGCTGTCTTCCTTCCGCACAGCATGGTGCGGCAGGTAGTAGCCCTCGGTTGTTGTGTCCCGATTGATCATGTGCCCAAACGTTTCATCCTTCATGAATGCCCGATACTGATCGCGTTGTATGGGGTCGCGAGCTAACGCCCGTTCTAATGACTTAAACCGTCCTAGCGCCAATGCGTAAGAGTCCCCTAACTGACCGGCTTTAGAAGGATAATCGAACCACGTACCGCCCCCCTTGAGGATCCCGTCGCGTATGTTGCGTATAGTGAGTCTCGCACAGTCTTTCCTCCTCCGAGAGTGAATGGGTCCGTGGACCTTCCTCAACTTCCCAGAATCTGGTCAACTGTTCGTGGACTTCACTCGTCACATAACACCTGATCTCCAGTACCGTAGTGAGCGCGGCTCGTTCTCCGGTCACGACCCATCCCAACAATGTCTTTTGCAATATTAGCGAGGTATGCAGCGGTATCTGACCGATGCACAGTAACCTTCAAAATACCTGTGCTCCCAAGAGACCATCAATACTCGATGGGGAGTGGAAGCCTGGATCCGCTAGCTTTATATGGTTGGGAATATGCAATTTTTCCCTTTGTAATTGCTAGGAAAGGGTGATGTCCGAGATGAAGTCCGCGATTAAGAAGTCTAAGGGTTGGGTAAACCCGGAGGTACGTGATCGCATTTGTGCCGTCGTACGTCGAGTTATATATGAAGTCATTGTTCATGCCAGTGATGGATAGGTGGATGGACTGGATTGATAGCTGTAATCGGTTTGCAAACTTGGTTGTGATAAAGTTTGCTTGGGAGCAGGAATCAAGCAGCACGCATGGGATAGGATGTCCGAATCGGTCCGTAGCAAGCAACACTCGGGGTTCGAACGCTGTTTTCAGGCAGGTCATATGGACCTGCGGAGACCCGTCCCCACTTGTCGTCGTGTCAGGATGCAGCATTGTGTTGTGCCTTTGTTGGCACACTCGGCACGCGCCCGACCTGCACTCGGAGATCGGGTGTCCCTTGCGTAGACAGTTTAGACACCCCTTTTGAGCCTTTACTAATCTAATTCGCTCCGCTACGGTAGCTCTTACGAACCTATCACATGTTTGAATGGGGTGATTCTGGTTGCACAGGTAGCATTGGGTGCTAACCTGAGTCGCGTATACGCGATGATGCCGGGTATCTCTTCGCGGTATAGGGTTTTGCGTCTCGCGGGGTGAACGATTGTTCGGTACGCGAGGGTCTCCCTGCGGATGTAGCTGGCTCTAAATGATGGCAGCGATCGTGGAGAAAATCAAAAAACCCCTGTATCTCCGGAAATTGCGTGTTGCCTAGGTGTTCTTTCCATTTTATATTGATTTCGTTATCCAATCGAGAGAAGCCCAGATGTATAAGTAAAGTGTCGGCGGATGATTGTTCAAGCGGGCGTAACGCGCGGTAATGTGCTTCGAATTGCGTAAAGAAGTTACACAGCTCCCGATGATTCCCTCTAGGTACTGTGGGTAGGTTGAATAACGAACGAATGTGATTCGCGGCAATAGTAACTGGTTTGTTGTATAGTCGATTCAGTAATTCCCACGCCCCACTATAATTTGCCGAGGAGTTCGCGAATGATTCGATACTTCTCGCGGGTTCCCCTTGCAAACATGAGCGCAAATAGGTTAGTTTTGCCCATCGCTCAAACGCGAACTGTCATGGATGGTTGTTCGGAATTGGTCCGCGAATCCTGGCCAATCCTCGTAGCGCCCACTGAATCGAGGTAATTGTATACTAGGTAGTGTAATATTATCCAACCTCAAGGTTTCGGCGTGGACTGTGACGAGAGGTCCGTTCTGGTGGGATTTGAACTCGCGGTTGCCTCGGTGGCAACTGTGATATTCGTTGTTTCCAGTAGCTCATATGCGCGATCGCAGTATGCCATATAACGCGATCTGATTTCCATACGCTCGCGGAAAAACCCCCCGTCCTCGTCCGCGGAATCGAGGTCGACTTGTATTTTTTAGAACGTATTGTACTCGGCCTCCAACGCCGCAAGTCTCCGTTTAAGAGTGACCGCCCGAGGTTCTAATTTTTGCGTTTCTAGCACCTTATCAAAATCTTGTAGCAAGAGTCTAAAGTCTTCGCGTCTCAGTTTTAACGTTTTGATTTTATCCTATAGTGATGGGACCATCTTATGTTGGGATGTGTTGTTAGCGGGTTAGAGACTCGGGCGACGTTAACCAAACAACTGTGATGTACGTTACCGATTGAAGTGACCTCTCGTTGTGGGCGTACGGCACAGGTGTAGTGGCTCCACTGCTCCGTTACGTAACCTTGGAAGTGTACTGCGTTGTTGACGCACGATGCCTATGAACTGTATTCACGACACTGATTTCACTTCACTTCGAATGAGGGGGACACAGGCTGCTGGGTCGTCACTTCGTTGGATGCTGGTGTGGATCAAGTTTATATGCACTTGAATCCGGGTTCGAAGGACCAAAATGTTACGACAAGCTCGACGGTGAACGGTAGTTGCTACCCGCTTCGCTAGTCGCTCTCTCGTCGTGCCTTTTACAGCCTCCGGAGAGATGTTTTAATGAATGAAGACATTATGTGGAATAAATACTTATATTTCACGAGTAATACAAAGTGGTTATAAACTGTATGTGTGATGTGTCGGGAGAGAGCACGCTAGCTCTCCTTGTGATTAACGCGGACAAGGCGATATTTGGACTGATTTGGCGAAAATGAAAATGAAAGCATGAATAGTGTGATTGCTGAATACTTATATAGGCCGCCAACCTCCCCGCATACCTCTGACCAGGGTGTCTTCTAGGGCCCCTTCCATATCTCAATCTCTCCTTCCATGTAGGAGAGAGTACAGTTGGAAGGGATGATAGAGAATTCGGGAAAATTGGCATGGTTATAGTCTTCCAGCCGTCCATACAATCCCTTGCCAGATGTTGGAGTGAGATATGACGCTTCTGGTCTTGAGTACTGCGTGATCTTTTTAGAATGGAACGCGACTTTCGGGAGCTGGCCGAGGCGCCTTGGTTCCTAGTGTAACGATGAGTCACCATGAATCACATATTGACTGTAACAATGACTCATCCACCAACAAAACAACGATAACAATATCCCACCCTTGCCCAAAACTCCGATAAAACAGGTATAAAAGGGTCATCCCCAAACTCCTCAAGTCAGTTCCATTCCGCCAACTAAACGTAAGTGTTTAATTTATTGTATTATTGTATAAATAAAAGTTACGCTGGAATACTACGGTATTCCGGGTCATATAAAAGAAGTGTTCTATTCAAATTCCGCGTAACAATTTGGCGATCCTGCCAGGATCCGCTAGCTACGATTATTCTACGGAAATCAACGGCACGGATCTTTGTGTGAAGAACCGGAGAGCGAAGCACAAACAGGCAGAGGACCATTTGAAACATTGAGTTAGGAACTCTTCGATCAAGGTAATTTTGGATTCGTTTAAAAAATATCGCGAACCACGAAAATCTGTACTATCGTCTACTGAAAGCGAATACGATTCGGAAACCGGATTTTACGACACTCCGAATATGTCTCGTGCTACTTCACCTGGAGGAGCAATCTCGCCCAGTCTAATGGACGAAATGAGAACAATCCGCGAGGCAATCGCGAAATTAGCAATATATACGGAAAAAGAAAATCATAAAAGGCGGAAAGAGATAGACGATCTGGGAAGGAGAACCCTCGGGCTAGTGACAGAAGATGAGAGCCCTGCTGAACGACCACGACCTCCACGCCAACAATCGGAAGATGACGACAATACAACAGACGAGGAACGGCTTGGTAACAAAGTATTTCGACGAAACGTCACGATTGCACAACACTCCACCCGACGAGTCATCCCGTCGTCACGAAGAGTTCATGAGTCCATCTGAATCACTACGGACGATAAGAGAGATAAGAGGAATTAGAGATATAAGAGTCGAGGACTTCATTAGACAAATTAAGAAAGCTTGCACACGAACCACCCGCCCATGTGTTCTCTTAGATTTAATTATAGCAGAGGAAATTAAAGATAATGCATGGAACGCAATTCGTTTCGAAACAATCGAAACATTCGAAGAATTATATAGTGCGTTATGGCGCAATATTACCGGAGCTGCTTCTACGGAAATTTGCAAAACACAAATACGACAGATACACCAAGGAATAACGAAATCGGTAAATTCTTACACCCAACGATACAACGCAAAATGGAACGAACGTTACGCTATGCTATAGAAGCAGAACATAGACTTCCTACGAAACGGAATCTCCTGTTGCAAATAGAAGAGGAATCTGCAATACGAACCTACATTAACGGCCTAAGGGAAGAATACGTGAATCGAGTGGAAGATGCAATGTCTCGAAGTATAGACGAGGCACGAACGAAGACCTTGACCATAGAACTCCGCAACAGAGAGCGACAACATTGCCAACGACGTGACGTCACAACCAAAGCCCCATCTCAAAGGATTCTCCCACTCAACAAAAGTTCAACCCCACCACGTGCACCTACCTATCTACGACCATCCGAATCTGTGCAACGAACATCGACTTTGCAATGCAGGCACTGCAAACGGTACGGACATAGCGAAGCCAACTGCTTCCGTAAGCATCAGAATTTTCGGTCGATACAGGACCAAGGGAGACCCCCACCCGAGCAAACAGAACAGAGATGGAAGACGAAAACCAAGAGTTCACAGATCCGGAGCAACATTGCGAAGTATCTGGTTTAGAATCGATGGGCGAATTCAACGAATGTTAGTCGATACGGGCGCCGACATCAACCTCATGAAGGAAGACACTGCCAAGACTTATCGCCGGTACGCCGAAACAAAAAAATTCAAGGTGGGAAACAACATTTACACCTGTAAAGAAGCGGTGGACTTGGTCATCTTTGGTAAGACTTCCAAGTTTCATATCATCACGAAGGAATGCCCATTGGTAGAAGATGGAATAGTAGGACTACCATTCCTAGATCGGTACAACTGGAGACTAACAAAAGAAAAGCTAAAATTAGATGATAAATCTATGAAATTACATACTGAAAATGCAAAGATTCCAGCACGGCAAAGCGTTAAAATTTGTGTTACGACACCTATAAAAAACGGCACTGTGTTATTGGAAGATTTGGTCACTGGAGACCTCTCGCTTCACGAAGCAAGAAACGGACAAATCTTCACCTACGTTACCAATGAGGGTAACTCCGAAAAAAGGGATCACCGAAGATATGTTTCGAGTTACACAAATCTGCAAGAGAAATCTCAACGAAACAATTCCAATTTAGCAGAACGAATTAAATTCCTACGGGACAACACGCGTCTGGAACACATAGAACCAGATCTGAGAAATGGTATGTGGAAGATACTATCTTCATACTCAGATGTATTCCATCTACCAGGAGAAGAACTCCCACAGACAAGATTAACAGAAGATCGCATAGAGCTGACGAATAATAGTCCGATCAATGTAAAAAGCTACAGGCCGCCAGAAGTCCACAAGCGTGAAATCAAAAAACAAATAAGTGAAATGCTCAATAAAAAGATTATTCAACATTCAGACTCGCCATACAATGCCCCATTATGGGTAGTGCCAAAGAAGATAGATGCCACCGGAAAACAGAAATGGAGAATCGTCATAGACTTTCGACGATTAAACGAGAGAATTATTCAAGATGCCTATC
>NW_025109683.1:150479-174715 GCF_011392965.1 Frieseomelitta varia
GGACTCAAAAACGCACCTGCCGCATTCCAACGGATGATGGATCAAGCCTTACGAGGATTGATTGGCAAGATATGCTTTGTTTATTTAGACGACATAGTGGTCTACGGATCTACTATACTATACTATACTATATAAAATTCGCCAATATTTCAAAAAAAATCGCAAATTGTCAGTTTACAACGAAATTCTATATTTCTCCCATATTTCTGTCAAGATAAAGTTTGGGACAGATTACAGCGATAATTACTTATTAATTTAATATGGAGAGAAAAGAGCATAGAAAATTGCAGAAGACACTCAAACTCAAAATATTTCGGTATAATTCGAAGATATATCCAAAAAATCGCAAATTTACGTCATTTCACAGTAAAATTCATTATTTCGTCGATATTTCTATCAAAATACCATGTGTAGAACAATTTAGGGTGATAATTGTAAATATGAAGAGAAAACGGAGAAGAAAATAGCAGAACAACATCAAACTCAAAATATTACGGAAAAATTCATCGCAATATGAATAAAAATCTTTTGGGACAATATACAGCGACAATTACTAATATGTAAAGAAAACTACAAGGTGATTCGAGAACACACTCAAAGTTAAAATATTCCGACAAGATAAGAAGATATTTCAAAGAAATCGCAAATTAACGTCAGCATACAGCAAAATTCAATATTTCGTTGATATTTCTGTTCAAATAGCAAGTTTGGGACAATTTACCGCGATAATTACAAATATCAGTCTTTCCCGAACAATCTAGCGGATCGGACATGTTTTGTCGCTCACGATGCCAATCCAATTGTTTTGATTGCTAGGTAACTCTTGCTGTATATAAGCTCTGCCTTGAAAATAGAATAATACATAATACACTAACGAGTACTTCGACCACAGAAGCCCAACCATGGAAACAAAAACCACACCGATTCGAAACCAACCGAAATCTTCAGACATACAGCCTAAAAAGAACAGTAAAGAACAGGCAATTATAACTGATGCCATAGACGGCACAACCGTAAAGGATTATGTAATAGCCGTAGAAAAAACCACTGGACTTAACGCCATCCACTTTGCATCCCGTATATCCAACGACAGAATTTGTCGAATCTATTTCGACAAAACTACAACAAAACAATTTACTAACAACTACAAAACACTTAACATCAACAATACGAACACCACAGTCAGACTCTTGTTAAATCCATCACAAAGAATAATTTTATCTAACGTTTCTCTTACTATACCCCACAAGTTCATGGAAAAATTCCTAATGGATAAAAACATAAAAGCAACATCCAAACTCACCTTTCTTTGCGCACATAATGAGCTTTGGAAGGCAAATTTACGTAGATTCAGACGATGCTCAAAAAATCATTCTAATAACACATGACAACACACAGTACCGAATATTCGTTTCCACCGACAAAATCAGTTGTTTTTTATGCAAACAAGAGGGACATATTGCAAAATAATGTACCTTACACACCCAACCAACAATGTCCAACTTAACAAATAATAGAGAAACCAACAGGAACGACATACCAAGAGAAATGTGACAGACATTATCCTCCAGTAATACACAAGAACCGCAAGCATTCCATGCAAAAACCAAACCGAAACAGAAAACTAAGAAAGAAACAAAATTTTCAACACTATCACTACCGACCTACCTACAATTAATACTAACAACACATGATCACCAAAGAACGAACACAGAAATATTTAGATCCCCTGCCACTTACAAAAGATCACTATCAACCTCAACTGAAAGCCAGTCAGATGATGAATGAAATTCAAAAAAGGTGACAAACAACAATGACCCAAATCCGGAAAGAAATCCCACAACCACCAACATAAAAAAGAAACCAAAACGTAGCCAATCGCTTATCAAAATCATAGAGCAAATGGATGATCTACTCAAGCCAGTCAAACAAATCCTAGAAGATCCTACTAACTTTGTGCTCAACTACATACAACTCGAAAGTTTTCTGGGAAACGCCATTGGCAACGAAGACCCAATCGACACCACCAAAAGCTACACTTCTGACACAAATGCCATATTTCATATGCTTAAATCAATACATCCCTCTCTACAAGACCCGAGTATAAAAACTCGATTGCATCGCCTTATAAAAAAAACTAAGAACTGACACTTCAATAAATATATCCTTACAACCTAATCCTCTACAAAATTAACACTAATAACATTACCCTTAAACTACGTATAAGGACTAAGCAATGTACACACAAAAATCATCACTCCAAATAATTCAATGAAACCTTAATGGCTTCTATAGTCAACTCGAATACCTACAACTTTTAATTGACAATTTCCAACCTCAAATAATCTGTCTACAGGAAACGAATTTCAAACACCAGAATAATGGAAAGATTAAAAACTACAAAACCTTCAACAAAAACTGCAACTCCACACACGCAAGCAGAGGTGTAGCCACCCTTATCGGAAACACCATACATAGCGAGAAAATAACGATCTCATCCAACCTCGAAGTTATCGTCACCAAAATTGCATGCCTTACAAATCTACATATATGCAACCTATACACCTCAAACAGTCAACAACTAAACGAATCCGAATTAATCCAGCTAACCAACCAAATACCAAAACCGTTTTGTCATTCTCGGAGACCTAATAGCCACAATACCCTCTGGGGGTCGTATAAACCCGATAGACGAAGAGCCATCATAGAAAAAATAATTAACTCAACCAATCTCGTGCTATTAAATACAACCGCACCTATCCATTTTTGCTCGGCATTCCACTGGTTCAGTGAGATAGATCTAACTCTCAGCCCATCTATAACCAAAATATCACAGTCGATGATTTATATGACAGTGACCACTTCCCAATAAAGGTAGCATACAGCCTGAACCAAAGCAACGAATCCTACAAGCCACTAAAATGAAAATTTCAAGAAGCCAACTGGAAACTGTACCGAGAGTCGCTAACAAACTCATATCCCCAATCTGTACCACTAAATCCTATCAATTCTAATATATAAACACAGCTGTAGAATGACTAACAGAAGCTATAATAGAAGCAGACAACATAGCTATACCGAGAACAAAAAAATCTAATAACCTCAAATCCAAATTCACCCTATAGTGGAATAAATAATGTGCGCAAGCTATAGAAGACAATAAACACGCCTTCAATAGGTATAAAAAACAGAAAACCTCGTCAACTTCAAAAAAACTCAGAGCAATAGCCCGCAAAAACTTAAAAGACAGGAATCGATAAACTATGTCTCTAAACTCAGCTATACCACTCTCATCAATCTGGAAAAAGATAAAAACAATAAAAGAGTCCACCACACAAACCGCGATACCCACCTTAGTCAAAAAAGATAACTCACTCACCACAGATCCGAATGAAATCTCCGAAGCCCTAGCAATAACATTTCAAACTCTAGTGATGACAATTACACCAAAGAATTCCAGACCTATATAAAGAGAAACTAATCAGACGACATTTCTAACAGCAGATCTCGACCTACCCACCACATCCGCTTTAAATATGCCTCTTCAACTCAATGAATTCCAACACTTCTTAAACAAGTGCTCGAATACCAGCCCAGGACCCAACGGAATACCGAACATACTCCTAATTAATCTATCATAAGAAGTACTCAATTATATGTTATCAATATTTAACGGTATATGGGCCCAAAATATTTTCCCAACCAGATGGCAGAAAGCAATAGTTGTTCCTATTCTGAAACCAGAAAAAATCCCAACGAACTCAAACAGCTACCGATCCATAGCATTAACAAACACTATGTGCAAATTAATGGAGAAAATTATAAATTACAGACTCCAATGGTTCCTTGAAAGCAAACAACTGATTTCCAAGTTCCAAAATGGTTTCCGGCAATCCCATTTCACATACGACCATCTAATAAACCTGGAAAGTAACATATGTGAAGCCTTTGTCAATAAACAACACGTGATAGCAATATGTCTAGATATTGAGAAGGCCTACGACATGGTCTGGAGAAGCAGAATCTTAAAACTACGATTAAAACTGCTATTCGCCGACGATTTAACTCTTGTATGCAAAGGTAAAAATCCACATACCACCCAAATCTTACTCCAAGAAATTCTGGACAAAAATGGTCACAGACATCAGGCTTCAAATTTTCCAGTACCAAATCAGAAACAATAATTTTTAGCAGAAAACAACCACCCACAAATATAAACCTACCACTCAACAACCAACCATTAAAAGAAACTACTTCCACTAAATTCCTAGGAATCACTTTTGACTCGCGACTAACTTGGAAACCTCATATCGAGAAACTCAAAATTGACAACAACCAACGACTTAATATCCTAAAAACAATAGCTGCAAATAACTAGGGAGCAGATATAAACGTATTACTATTAACATATAAAGTAATAGTATGATCTAAGTTAGACTACGGATCGATCATCTACAATTCCGCCAATCCCAACATATTAAAAAAACTAGAAATCATACATACAACAGTGCAGAATAACAGTCGGTTCCTTCCGTACCAACCCAATTAACGGCATTCAAAGCGAAATATCAGAACCATCGTTACAGATTGGAAGAAAGTATCTAAACATTAAATTTGCAGCCAAAGTCGCCTTCACTCCACAAAATCCCGTATATCAAAACACGTTTAAACAGAACAACCTCAATCCACATAAAAAAAAAAAGAATACCCCTCCATTTTACTGCAGGATTTAGAACTATCTAAACGACTTGCAGATGGAAATTCACCCTACAATGAAAAGATCTATTTACAACATACCTCCATGGACCATCCTAGCAATTGAAACCAATACCCCATTACTCAACTATAGCCAAAGAAAAAGTAACCCGTCCATATTAAAATCACTGGTTCAAGAGTTAGAAGAAACTTTCCCAAACCACATACATATATACACAGATGGATCTCAAATTCCAAACGGATCCGGATATGCAGTCACCGGCAATAGACTAAACAACTCAACTAAACTCCACTGTAAACTCAACGCGATTAAACACGCTATCAATCTTACGTCCATAGATCAAAACAAGAACTACACTATTTTCTGCGATTCTATAAACGCCATTTCATCAATCCAAAATCCGTGGACAAATGACCTAGTCATGCAAGGATGTCAAGAGCTTTACATCAAATCGATAAATAGAAACAATAAAGTCACTGTAGCCTGGATCCCCGCCCATATTGGCAATGTTGGAAACGAAAGAGCCGACAAATTGTCCAAAAAAGCTGCCAACTCACCTAACTCTAACCACTACAACAATAGCTTACCAGAAAAAAAACACACTCCTGCTCAAAAGGAAAGTAAATGACAACTGGAATAAAAACTGGAAATCCACATTAAAACCACATCAAAAAATAGCTAAGAACGACTTCTTCAAGAAGAGCATCGCCTGCACTCTACCAAGACACGACCAAATCATAACCTCAAGAATCATAATAGGACACAAAACTCACCCACCAACATCTCCTCCACAAGGAAGAACCTCCAACCTACGAACTATGCAAAGTGCCGCTAACGGTGGACCACATTATTTTAGAGTGCAGAAAACTGAAAAACACCTGGAATACAACATAAAATCCATCCTGAATGACAACCTAATAGACAACAACATAATCAAGAACCTTCTATAATACCTAAAACTAACAAGAGACTATGATTACCTGAGTCGCTAATAACCTGCAAAGTGGTTGATGCGACTTTTAAATAACGAAACAGAAAAAAAATTACGAATATGAAACATTGACCTTCGATGAGTTATGAATGCTATTTCTACGCCGTTTTCATATACATATATACATTGTTATCGTTATAAACTGACCTAAACATGCAATTTTTGTAGAAATATCGACGAATTTTACCGAGTTTGAACATGTTCCGCTATTTCGACTGAAATTTTCTTTTCATCTCCGCAATTATTGCTGTAAATTGACAGGTAACTGTTGACATGTAAATCAACATTTGCAATTTTGACAGAAATAACGACGAAAATATCCGAAACATTGACTTTCGGAGAATTCTGCTATTTCTACGCTGTTTTCGTGTCATATTCGTTGTACGACAGTAAACAGTCTTATCTTGTGATTTTTGTAGGAATATCGATTTTAACGAGCTTAATCATGTTCTGCTATTTCAATTGCAGTTTTCTCTTCATCTTCATAATTATCGTTGTAAATTGACAGGTTTGCTATTTTGACAGAAATAAGGACGAATTTTTCCGAAATATTTTGAGTTTGAGCATATTCCGCAATTTCAACTACGTTTTTCTCTTTGTATTCATAATTGGATGGGAAATTCTGGGAAAGGGATCGAAACTTCCTTCAGTATCTGACAATTATCGCCAAAAATGTCCAATGGAGTGCCAAATGTTTAGTGCCGAACCTTCCTCCATCCTCGCACCATTACCACATTTCTAATCCCTTCAAATCGTCCAGATTTTCCCATGCACTCTACATTCATACCTGCATGCATTGATCTCCTACATTACATTGAACCGTCATACTATATTTCATCACTACATTATATTGTATCGATATATTATGTATATATTTTTATTTCAGCCTCTTTGGCCTTGAAATTGACTTTGGTTTTTACATTGTACATTTCACATTGCATTTATCCTAGCTTTTACATATTATAATATTTACATAATATTTTGTATCCTATCTTACTTTATCCTATACTTATATTTATCTTATGCTATTCTTTTGTCTACTTCAATATCTTAACCTAATTCTTTCATTTTATTTCATGTTTATTTTGTTGCTCTCTTCTTTTTAGACCTGCCTTCTTTCTCTTCTCCCTGTCTCTCTTTATCTTTCTTTCTCCTTTCTATTCGCCTAAGCCATTTTACAACTTCTTTCCCGCTTTCTTCACTCAATATCTCTTCCAGACTTGCATTTGTTGTCTCCATCTCTCTACAGTCTCTCCAATGCTCTAATGTTCCCTCCCCATCCTCGCACAATTGAGGATTTACATTTCCGTTCTTCGCTCGCCCAAAATTGATTTCCATTTTCTAGGGTGCCGCATCTTGCTCTGGCTATCACCTTCTGCTCTCCATTTTTCCTTCTCTCCTTTAAGTATTTTGATAGTTCTCTTGTTACTAGATACTTATACTTCCAATTGTATCTCGTCTTCTGAATTCTATTCCACTGTCTTTGTCTTTGTATTACCGCTTCTTTTTTCCTTAGTATTTTCCCTGCTGGTTTCCCTTCTCTCCACAATTGTTCTACTCCTATCTGGCTAAAACCACATGTTTTGAGGTGATCTTGTCTTTTCCTTATTCTTTCTTGGTTCCCTTTTCCTGTTTTCCTTTCTTTTATGCACTCTTTATCTATTCCTCCCTCTCTTTCTTTTTCTATCCTTCCTTCATACTCTACCGCTCTCTTTGCCAATCTAATCTTCTCTCCAATCTAAGTTTCTCTCTTTTCATTTCCTCCATGATTATATAGTCTGGTGTCCTGATGTCCAGACCAAGCGTCCATTTAATATATTTTCTCTGTATTCTCTCTAATTCCGCTTTTTCCGTTCATCTCCATACTTCTGCTCCATAGGCCAGGATTCCCACGACTAAACTGTCGAATATCTTTATTTTCCTGCCATAATTGTCTCTAAACATTCTCTCTCCTATTCCCCACACATGCCTCATTACCACATTCGCTACTCTTAAGTCGGTACCCCAGATATGTGAATTCTGTAACCTGTTCTATTGTCTCACCTTTCCAATTCCATGTTTCTTTCTTTTTCCTTCCTTTCCCAAATACCATCATCTTAGACTTGCTCTCATTTAGTATAGGCTTTTCCCTGTTTAGATATTTCTCCAGCCTTCTCATCATTTTCTTTATCTCTTTTTCTTCGTTTGCCAGTAGGACTATATCGTCTGCATATGAGAGTGTCCAAAACTTTTTTTTTCCCTACCACCCTCCCCTTCTTGTCCCTTTTTAAACTCTTCTTCTCTGTCCTCTATGAAAATCGTAAATAGTGTGGGGCTGAGTAGACAATCCTGTCTCACTCCTTCTTCTGTCCAGAATTCCCTTGACATCTTTTCAACCACCTTGATCTTATTCCTTGTCTCCGTGTATATTTCTCTTGTCCTATTCACTAAGCCTTTACTAATACCTATCTTTTTCATCGTTTCCCATAGCTTTTTCCTGACTATTTTATCGAAGACCGCCCTTAGATTTATGAAAATGTGTACAGCTTTCCTTTCTTCTTCTCTATTGCTTTCTCTGTCACGTGCTGTAATATATATATGTTATCTATTATTCCCCTTCCCTTTCTGAAACCTGCTTGGGTATCCAGCAGTATCTTTTTTGTTTCGATCTCTTTTTTGATTCTATCATTTAGTGTCATTGCATATATTTTATATGCTGTACTGAGCAATGTCATACAGTTTTCTACCGCTTCCCGGTCCCCTTTTTTATATATGGGTGAAATTATTCCTACTCTCCATTCCTCCGGCATCTCTTCTCCTTTCCAGACCTTTTTGACTAGCTCCATCATTTTTTGCTTCGTCTCTCCTTTCATGTATTTCCATGCTTCGCTCGGGAATTATCTTCCCCCGTTGCTTTTCTTTTCTTCAGTTTCATCACTTGCTTTTCTATCTCTTCTGTCCTAAATCCTTGCTCACTTTCTGTCCTAAGTCCTTGTTCACCTTTTGTCTCCTTTTCTCCTTCCCTGTCTTCTCTTATCTGTTTTTTTTCCTTTTTGCTTTCCGATCCATTTAAAAGTTCCATAAAATGCCTTTTCCATTCTTCGATTTTAATTTTTTCGCTGACTGGCGTTCTTTCCTTTCTTCCTCTGTTGATGTAGTCCCAGATTTCCTTTTCTGACTTTGCTCTCTTGATTTCTTCTAATTCTTTTTCTGCCTTCTCTCTTTGTTTCCTTTCGCACATTCCTCTAAACTCTGCTCTCTCTTTCATATATATTTCTTTATCCTTTCTTTATCTTTATCCCCTCTTCTTCTTGCTGCATTCTCTATCCCACCATCTCTTATATCCTGTACCTTTGTTTCTCTTTCTCCATTTCTCTTTTGTTACTCCTTCTTTGACAGCTTCTTTTATTTCTCTCCATCTTCCTTCCACAGATTCTTGTTTATATTCCTTCCTGCTTGTTATCTTCTCGTATTTTCTTATGCTTTCCTCATTTCATTTTATTCTTTCTTTCACCTTCTTTCCCTCCTTCCCTTTCCGTTTTTTTATCTTGCATCCTAATTTGCTATATAGTGGCATATGATCTGATTCTATTCTTTCTAAAACTGAACTTCTCTATTTTGTCTATTCTTTCCGTGTTTACTATCGTGTAATCGATTACCGTGTGCCCCGTGCTGCCCACGAATGTGTACTCTCCTTTTTCATCTCCCTTAACGTTTCCGTTAATCGATATATTATATTGAATATTTATATTATGTTCAATCGTTACATTATATTGAATCATTATATTATATTGAAAACTTATCGCTATATTATGTTTGTTATAATATATTAAAGTAAATTATGAATAGTTATATTACATTAAACCGTTATATTATATTGAATTGCTATATTATACTTAATCTTAATGTCGTATGGAATCGTTTCATTATTGAATCCTTATATTATGTAATACTGAATTATTCCTTTTTGTCGAAACGTCATATTATATTGAATAGGGAATCTCTACTGAATTGTTATATTATATTTTATCGTCATATTGTATATCATTATATGGTTATATTATATTGAATCAATATTCTCTATTCAATCCATATATTATATTGAACCCTTATATTACATTGATTCGCTATGTAATATTGAATCACTACATTTTATTGAATCGTTATAATACATTAAAACGATATGCTCCATTGAATTATCATGTTTATTGTATCGTTACACAATATTGAATCGTTATATTATAATGAACCCTTATATTATATGAATCATCATATTATATTGAATCGTTATATCATATTGAATTGTTAAATTATTTCATCGCTTTATTGAGTCGTTATATTATTTCGAATTGTTGTATTATATCATATCGTTAATATTACTGTAGTGATCTCATAACTGACTAACCATACTTTGGACCGCATAACTGATCATCACTTGCTCCCACCAATTTTTATAATTGGGACTATCTCCACTCTACGTTACTTTACCGTGTGGCCACATGAAACACAATACTCACATATGCAAAACAAGCGATATATATGATCACGGTATCGGTGAAATAGTTGAGGCTCATCCTTACTCTTTCTTCCGATGCCAATTGCAATTCCTGAAATGCACCACCCCTTCTAACTGTTCAATTTTCGTCTCGATTGTTGGACAGTTATGGAGGCACTACTCTATGTCGAACATGACAAAGGAATTTTACTGATATTTATTTCTTACTGTATATATTTCTCGATCTTATGAAAAAATCTCAATGGAAATAAAAGTTGCGTAATGTTATTTGTATTTAATTTTACAGCATAACACTTACCATAATAAATCCTGTGTAAAAATCGCATGTTTGGTTTTAAAAATTAAATTACATAACTTGTATTATTTGATAACAAATGTTGATGTAAATTAAGCGTATTTTACACGATTATTATGTATAATTTAATTCACATTATAATTAAAAAATTCAAAAATTTATTTTTTATAAGTTTAATAAATTATTTTATGTATCTATTGTGTATAAAAACATTAACAAAATCTCTTGAGTTTTTGAGGGGAAAAATATGTTCAAATAATATCATTTAATTTTATATAGTATAAAAATTAATATTTCACACATAATAACAATAATGTGTGTATATATAACAATACTATATAATATATAACAATAATTTGTGTTATAATTTATTATAAAATAACAATAATATAAAATATGTCATAAGAAATTTAAGAACATTATTCTGATTTGTTATATTGAAATTATTATGTTTGTAATACAAATTACCTTTTATTTTTAACATTATTACATTTCATCTAGTTATTAATATTTCTTTGTTTAAATTAATTAAATGCTTATGTTATGACGGCGAATATTTGGTAAAAACAATCCTTCGAAAGAGGGACAATCCTAATAGATTGTTAATGGATGAAGCTATTGCAGATAACAATTCTGTTGTGGCTCTTTTTCAAGCAAAGATAGATGAATTTTCCTGCTTTTCCGAAGATATAGTATTTATTGAAAGAAAAAGGACGCAAAGAAACTGTGTGTATTGTTCTTTCCGATGATATGCTCTGATGAAAAAAATTCGTATGAAAAAATATTCGTTCTAAAAAATAATGTTTAAGTCATTTGCATATACGTTTAAGTCTTTATCCAAGTACGTCCAAAATATTAACTAATCTTACAAGGTAAATCAATGGATTTTTTTTGAAAAATTGAAGTGATTATTTATTTATGATTTAAGAATTTTTCTTATATCTTTAATTTAAATTTCAACTAATCAAATATTTGTAATATTTTATTGAATTTATAATAATTTTATTGAATGAAATTTAATTTCTTATATTATTTTATTGTTTATTCATTAGTATTTTATAAATATATAATATGTTTTCAACATTTTTATTATATACATACATACATACGTAATTAATATTTAAGATTTATAAATTATTATTGCTTATATATAATTATATATAAAGCAATAATGAAGTCAATAATTTGAAATAAAAGTAAACATACATGTATTCATTACTTTATTACATTATTTTAACATAATGTTATAAATTTAACAAACTGAAGTATAGATATGAGCAAAATACAATTAGTCATACATAAACTGCAACATACCATTAAAAACTCCCTAATTAATAGAATCAACTGTGACTAATTTTACTAATCTTATTCAAATGGCAGGATGGATGTCTACTAAATCAGTAAAATATAAACGACAATTTAACTCATATCTAGATCATATCATTCAAAAAATTAAGCTTAAACGTAAACTAAAATATAAATGGCAAAAGCAGAAAATTCCTTTCAATAGAAAGAGGCTGAACGCAATCACCAAAGAAGTGAAACAGCTAATACTACAGCAACATTGCAACGACAAATTTCACTCATAGATCCGTAATCTTTCTCCCAACGAAGATACGAACTATTCATTATGGAAAGCCACAAAACAGTTCAAAAGACCTACCACACTGTCTCCCGCTATCAAGAAACCTAAGAAATGCTCCTGAAAAAGCTATAATCTTTGCCGAACACTTATACAACATCTTCCAATCTAACGACAAGCACTATGTCTACAGTCCTGATAAATACAGTCCAGATAAATACAACTGATTACAATCAAGAAATCCCATCATCAAGGAAATTAAAAATCTTATTGCTGACATCTCAACTAAAAGAAGGCTTCGACCTAATTAATGGAAAAATCATCAAAGAACTTCCACCTAAAACTGTCAGAATGTTAACCATAATATTTAATGCTATACTAAGAACCCAATACTTCTCCATTAATTGGAAAATAGAACAGATTATCCTGCTACATAATCTCAATAAAAATTTACACCTGCCATCATTCTATAGACCTATCTCTCTGCTACCCACACTATCGAAAGTACTGGAAAGAATAATACGAACGAGAATGAAAAAGATAACTACAGAGGAAAACTTAATACCGTCACATCAGTTTGGTTTTAGAAACAAACACACAACAATAGAGTAGATACACAGACTTACAAACAAGATTACACATGCTCTCGAACACAAGCAATACTGTACAGCTCTTTTTCTTGATATAGAAAAGGCATTTGACAAAGTCTGACACAAAGGTCTTTTACACAAAGTTGGTCAAAAATTTCCTAGGCCTTACTATAAACTCATTGAAACCTACTTAAAGCAAAGAACCTTTTTCGTCAAGATGAGTGTTCTGACATCTACGACATAGAAGCGGGCGTCCTACAGGGTACTGTTTTAAACACAATATATACACAATATATACATCAACTATTCCAACCACGAGCAAAACCGATACATTTACATTCGCAGACGATACAGCTATATTATCCGCCCACAATGACCCAACGGCAGCGATAGATATCTTACAAAAACACATCGCAAAACTAGAAGAATGACTGCACCGATGAAAAATAAAAGTAAACACGAACAAGTGTAAGTACATTATCTTTACTCTAAAGAAAGGTACTGTTCCTGATATAAAACTTAACAATATTCCCGTACCACAAATCAAATCGGTTAAATATCTGGGATTACACTTGGACTTAAAATTAACGTGGAAACATCATATACGCTCTAAAATCGACCAAATTCGTATTAAGAGGAAAAACATGTACTGGCTTACGTCCAAAAAATCGAAACTAAATCTTGACAATAAACATTTAATATACAAAACAATTATAAAGCCTATCTGGACCTACGGCATCGATGTGGGGCATGGCCACCAAAAGCCACATTGCTAAACTTGAGACATTATAATCTATAATTCTTAAAACAGTAACCAATGCTCCATGGTGTGTTCGAAATGACGAAATCCGAAAGGACCTCAAAATTGAAACAGTTACCGACGAAATCACCAGTCGACAAATATAAAAAAAAGAACAGACAATCACCCCAACGACTTAGCAAAAAATAGGATCTTCTATCCTAATAGATGTTCTCCACAGGGATAACATCTACGTGCTAATAAACCACATACTATTAGCAATTCACCAAATGTCCTTGCTGGACAAATTGTGAAGGCGCTTGGAGATAATAAAGAAAAAAAGATATAGTCCCAAATATTTGAGTTTTTTAACTTGCGGTATCCTGGTGTTCTTTAGTATAATCAGGGGAACAGTGCCTTTTCTTAGTGTGAATATAACGTGTTTACATTTATTGGTATTTACTTTGATTTTCCATCGATTCAGCCACTCCTCAATTTTAGCAAGGTGTTGTAATATCTGTGACGCCAGTTTTGGGTCTTGGTGAATGTTTAAGATACTCTTGTCGTCTGCAAATGTGTATGTCAGTATCTTCCGTAGTGGGAATGTCTGATGTATACAGGGTATTTCGTAACTTGTGGGACCCACTTCGGGAGCTGATTGTACGCCTAAAAATAAAAGAATAAAGTCATATAAGTATATGTCCTATCTGTCTTCGTTTATGAGATATAATGAATTTTCTGTTTTAATTACTTTTATAAAAGATGCTCGAAGTGACAACCTTACATTTGAAGACAAGCCTACGCGCGTCTTGTCATTGATCTGATTACTCTCTCTATCATTCCTGGTGTTTCTCGAATTTGTCGGAAGCCTTGCTCTATTCTATTTCGTAGTATTTCAGCATGGTCAATCGATGTTGCGTATAGAATAGATTTTAAATGTCCCCACAAATGAAAATCTAATGGATTCAAATCCGGAGAACGAGCAGGCCATGCAATAGGACCTTCACGACCAATCCATTTATTTGCAAAGTGTTGATTTAAAAATTGCCTAGTCACTCGGCTAAAATGCGGCGGAGCTCCATCATACATACGAAGTCTAATATCGACTGGAACCTCCTCTAATATTTCGTGTAAACGCATGCTCAAAAAATCAACGTACTTTGTGCCGGTTAATTTTCCATCAAGAAAAAAAGGTTCAATTAAAAATTTATCGATTATTCCTGCCCATACGTTTAAACTAAACTGGTGTTGATGTCTTGAATGCACAATAACATGTGGGTTTTTTTCATCCCAATAATGATTATTATGAAAATTGAATATACCATCCCTGGTAAAACTAACTTACTAGAGTTTGCTCTGTTTATAAAATTCATTATATCTCATAAACAAAGACAGATAGGACATACATTTATATGGCTTTTTTTCATTATTTTTAAGCGTACAATCAGCTCCCGAAGTGGGTCCCACAAGTTACGAAACATCCTGTATGTATATAGATAGATAGATAGATAATATATAAGGCCCGACTACAACGCACATTTATTAAGAAGACAGTTGAGTTGCTATGAGTTCATCACAGTTAAGAGTTCAGTTCATATTGAGTTGATCATTGGAGTTCAGTAAGAGTTCAGTTGAGTTGAATTGAGTTGAGTTAGGATCAGTTCATCAATAGTTGAGGTCAGTCGGCTGAGTTGAACCGTTGTAAGACATCGATCTCCGCGCGGCTATCTATCCAAGTAAGCTAACCCAAGAGTCGGAACAACCCCGAAGTATCTCGATTGGATAAAACTCCTCACCAGCAAGACATTTTTATGCTATACACACGAGCAAAAACACGAACCGCACGACGGAGGCGACTAACACCAACGTACGGCCCAGGGCCAAAAGAAAAGCCACGCAGTATGTACTCCACCCGATAACAGTACGTAGATGATCAAGATAAATATCTGTCTCCGATTCAAGACCAACAACAACACCCACAGCAAGTATGGAAACGAAGCCCAATATTCCTACCCAAAATCACTTCAGTATCTTCTCCGACTGCCTCCTACACGACGCAGAGCACGACAAGACAAACAACGAAACCACAGACCCGCCTGCACTCTCTGAAAACCCACCTGCATCCAGTAACGCCAAACCTCCCCCCATTTATCTGCACGGCAAAATAAATCACACCAAACTTCTGGAAGCTCTAAAAACAAGCTATGGAGACAAATTCTATGTGAAATATCTCTCCCAAAAACTGAAGGTCATGTTCCAGAAAACAGAAGATTTCCTGAATTTCAAAGACATATGCCGAAAGCAAGGTATACAATTCCACACGTTCACGCTAAACTCAGAGAAAACACTCACAGTAGTGCTCAAAGGCTTCATCAAACTCGACCCCAGGATCATACTAAATAACCTGAAGACACAAGGACTGAAATCCCTACCCACACTAAATATCCAATATACAGAATCACTTTCTCTCCAGGCACAACCTTAGCCAATATTAATCAAACTCGTTTCATCGAACACAATTACATCGAACATCAAGGCTTACTGGGAGAAATATGAATCCCACAAACCTTCCATACAATGCTATCGCTGGCACATGGACATTCCTGCACAAACTGTAACAAGAACGCAGTCTGTGTTAAGTGCGCCGGAGCCCACAACACGAGCGAATGCACAAAAACACCAGACGTAACACCTACCTGTGAAAATTGTCAAGGCAGCCACACGGCGAATTACTCCCAGTTGCCCAGCCCCCCTAAACTACTTTGCCAAAAAGAAAAATTACAAAGCACAACAGCAACTCGAAAACCCGCAACAACTCATACTCCAACCAACCTTAGTGTTGAAATTTTGAAAAAACAACGACTTGATCATCCAGCAGTGCAAGCCCATTGCAAATGACTTTGTGAGGGGCAACGGTTGTCATCTGTTTTCTGTCTTCTTCCCATTATTTTTCTTTAGTTACGGACGAGATCATGCCGAGCAGAAAGTTCAGTTCTTTGCCAGTCCTTGCCGCGTGACTACCTCATTGTATCACACATTATTTCATTAAATAAACCATTCGTTTCTTTTCCCACAGAAGTTTGTTATATTTCACTACATTTGCTACACTTAGCATTCCCTCCCTTCCCCAAATGAGAAAAAACTTCCCATAACCCCATTGGGCATATTAGAACACCCCATCCCCCCAATCTCCCTGACAACCCACTGACATACGCTAACGCTCTCTCCAGACCAACAACACTCCAAGAACCCCCAACCACACACAACTCAGGAAACCCAATAGGTAACGCCATCAATGAAATCAAAGACTCAGACCTGGACACATTCCTTAGAATCCTGGAACTTATACAAAAAAACTACATCAACTGCACTAATAATATCGAAAGGGTGAAGGCAACAATACTAATAGTTAGAGAACTTGAATCTGGACGATAATACCACACTCAAAATCATGTTATGAAACGCAACTAGCGTCCTAAACAAAAAACCTGAGCTCCAAAAATTCTTTCATGACCAGCACATTGATATTACGATAATTACAGAAACCTGGCTCTCCTCTGGAACCCCCTTCAGCCTCCAAAACTTCCACATAAATAGAAAAGACCGAACGAACAACCCAGGCAAATACCCCAGTGGGGAAGTACTAATAGCAATAAATAACAGAATTCCTGCGGAAAATCATCCTCAACCAACTTCCTCCGCCGTCTAAACCACTGCAATAAAAGTCAAAACAGCCTCCTCCCTCATCATCACGGCCGCTTACGTCCCTCCTAAACACAGAATCACCCCTGAAGAACTAGACCAGATCACATACAAAACCAGTCACGACATGTACATCACCGGAGGCGACTTCAACGGCCAAACATCACCTCTGGAACAGTATTGTTTGTATAAACAGAAACAAAAACGGACTCACGCTCAAAAACCACCTGGAAACAGCCCAATACCGAATCCTTCACTCGCCCAATCAAATTGCCACCCATCAAACCTGGACTTATTCTTGACGAACATACCTTACGAGCACACCATAATAACCTTGGACGACCTTTCATCCAACCACCTGCCTGTCATTCTTCAAATCCACACTAATCAACTCCTAAAGCACAACTGCTTCGTCTACCATACAGACTGGAATTTATACAGAAAAATATATTCACTTTCCCCATAAACCAGAATCTACGAAACCAGGACAACGTCGACAGGCAAATCGAAACACTACAGCGGAATATACTACACTCCCACTGCAAGTCCACCCTAGCCTCCACAATCCCTGACAGACCATCGCACACCGACCCAACACTCCAAATCAGAGACCGAAATAAACATAGAAGCAAATACCAAAAAACAGGCCACCCGCTTCATAAATTGGACCGCAACCTCCTAACAACACTAATATAAAAAAGAATAACCCACACCAGAAATATTACCTGGCAAAAACGACTGGAAAAGGTAGAAAAAACAAACCACACACTCTGGGAAACCTATAAACTCACTGGACGAAAAAGAGCCACTAATAGGCCCACAAATACCGCACACAAAGCAGACCATGACAAAGCAGAAGCCATAGCTAAATACTTCGTAAACATACATAACTTGGCACACAGCAACAGCTCACCCTTGGACGACGAAATTAAAAGGCAATCCCATACCACGAACTCCTCAAGCGAAACCGATGCTCATCCCCCTCATCACATAAATATCACCTCCCATCAAATCCACAACCTAATCAAAAAACTACCCAACAACAACCTCCTGGGTCTGACAAAATCACGGCAACATTGCTAAAAAAACCTCCCCAAAAAGGCAATAGTACAGATTTACTTCATTCAAAATTCCTATTTCCCCCACGCCTGGAAAACAGCGAAAATCCACCCAATACCGAAACCACGTAAACCCGACACCATAATCGAGAACTACAGACCTATCAGTCTGCTCAGCACTATCAGCAAAATACTGGAGAAAATAATACTATCACACCTGCACATTTCAGAAACAACAACATCATCCCACAATACGGGTTCAGAAAAAATCACTCTTGCATACACCAACTACTCAGAGTCACAGAATTTGCAACGATTAAACTAAACAAAAATAGAACCACACAACTATTTCTCCTGGATATGGAAAAAGCCTTCGTACCATCTGGCACGAAGCACTAATTCACAAACTCCAAAAAATTAACACACCAGATAACATTGTCAAAATAATTAAAAGCTACCTAACAGACGGAAAAATGTTCGTCACAATAAAAGGCACCAACTCAACAACACATAACGTAATCACAGGCGTACCACAAGGCTCCATACTTGGACCCACGCTGTTCAATATCTATATTAATGATATCCCAACAACACACAACTCGCAATATTCGCAGATGATACAGCAATCTATGCCTCTTCCTAGAACCCAAGACAAGCCACCAAATACCTACAAGAACAAATCGACATAATCTCGGAACACATGCACAAATGGAAACTAAGGATCAACTTACAGGAAACACAGACTATCGCATTCACACGCAAAAATCTACAAATCACAACAGAAATAAAAATCAATGGATTCAACGTACCATGGACCAAAACGGGTCCTACCTAGGAACCCTCCTCGACTCCAAACTCACCTGGGCCCCAATCATACAAAAGAGGGCAAATCTCGCCTGTTCTGTGCTCAATAAAGTCTAGCCCCTCATTGCCAAAAACAGTAGACGCAAAAAAGCTTAAGATCCTAATATATCTCACTTGCATTCGACCCATTATTACATACGGGCATCAGATCTGGGCAGCAGCCGTTAAAACACAAGAACAGAGCGCAGATAATGCAAAATAAATACCTAAGAATCATCTTAAACAAGCAACGGGACACACCAACAGCACTTCTCCACCAAATGACCAACATACCCACCATTGAACAATTCATCCGAAACTCTGTCTAAAAGGCTTATGATTTTCACCCCAACCTCCTCATCCGCGGCACTGGCAATTACAGCATTGAAAACCTTCCACTCAAGATTAGGGTCACACTTCCCAAACATGTTAATCTCACATAGACCAAAAACTACCACAAACCACAGTTCACAACTTTCAAAGAACCTGCAGGTTGTTTGAAACTTTTCCTGCATACACAACCTCAACAAACTCCCCGCACAAACGTCAAATAACATCACCATACTACACTAACCATTTTAAATACAGGTAATATGGCGCAACAAGCCCAAGGCGTAAACAACAACTTTCCGACAAGAAAAACACATTTCTTATTAGTTTTTCAACATCAAAGGTTCACGTTACGTGAGTATAACTCCACAGTACTGCCTGTGCGCACCTCTTACTTCTCCCCTCGCGAATATTTGTTTTAATTATTTAGTGTTTGGACGATAGTCCCTTATTGTACATTATTGTAAATACTTTCGTTGAAATAAAACTTTATAAAACACTAAAACTAGTGGCCCCGAGTGCGAACATGAATACGAGAGTCAATCGCGACAACAGGGAGCCGCGTAACGAACAGAGTCACGCGGCCAGTGAAATTAAGGTAGTAGGAATTAAAATATCTCCGTTCTGGAAAAATAACCCAGACGTATGGTTCATGCAATTGGAGGCGCAATTCAGATCGCACGGTATAACAAAGCAAGAAGCAAAATAATCGGTAACACCGGAGCGGAAATTGCGAGTGAGGTGGCTGATATAATCAGGAATCCACCAGAGGTCGATCCGTACAAGTGCTTAAAAAAGGCGATAATTGACCGAACAACGGTCTCGGATCGGAAAATGTTCCAGCAGCTGTTGAGCCAAAAACTCGGAGATAGGAAGCCGTCGCAGTTCCTGCGTAAACTCCACCAACTACTCGGAGAAAGGGCAGGAACGTTCGACCAGGAGTTTCTAAAGGAGCTTTTCCTGCAAAGGATGCCACCGTCGGTGAAGAGAATCCTGGTGGCGCAGAAAACATCACTGGAGGAAATGGCAAACCTGGCCGACAAGATCCTGGACACCTTCGATATCAGGCCGGCGGTAGCGGCAGTAACAAAGGATCCCGAAATCGCGCAAATAAATGGATAAAATCGAGCAAAAAATCGAACGCCTTGAGCGCGCAATGAACGCCCATTGTTGAATTGGAGAGGATCGCGATCTCCCAGAAGAAGATCGCACTCAAAATCTAGAGCGAGAGAAAGAGAAGCCTCGCAGACGGGCCTATGCTTTTACCACGCCCGCTTCCACGAAAAAGCACACGTGTAAATGGACGGCGGGAAACGCATAGGATCGTCGCAAGTAATCACGGCTTCATTCGACGGTCCGCAAACCGGCCGCATATTCGTGAGTGACCGTCTTATTGATTTGTGCGTGTTCCCCCGTTCGTGTGTGAAAGGACAGTTGCGCAAAAGTGACTACATACTATGTGCAGCGAACGGAACAAGCATCGCGACATTACGGCACCATTACATTAAAGCTGGAGTTACAACTTCGGCGAAAATTCATGTGGCGTTTTGTAATAGCAGACGTCGAGGGCCTCGTTATCGGGATAGACTTTTTATCCCACTACAACCTGCTAGTAGACCCGCGAAACCGACGCCTGCTCGACGCTGTAACACATATGTCGGCTAAGGGTCAAGTCGCAAACGGAGTTAGCAAGTCCATTCGCACTATCGTGGATGATACTCCGTTCCATCGACTACTATCACAGTATCCAGCTCTCACAAGGCCAGCCGTATTCGGAAGAGGAACGCCAAAGTACCAATTGGAGCACCACATCGAGACCACACTAGGACCATGCTGTAAAACCAGGAGATTGACGCCGGACCGTTATAAAGCAGCAAAGGGCGAGATAGAGTTCATGCCTTCAGCAAGGCATCATCCGTCCATGGCGTCGCCTACACCTGGTGCCAAAGACAGACGGGAAGATTCGACCTTGCGGCGACTACAGAGCACTCAACATCCGCACCATACCAGACAGATACTCACCACCACATATCGCGGATTTCGCGCACGCGCTGTACGGTAAGACTATTTTCTCAAAAATAGATTTGGTACGCGCGTATAATCAAATACCGGTCGCACCAAATGAGCGGGCAAAAACAGCAATTACAACGCCGTTCGGTTTATTTGAATTTAATTTTATGCCCTTTGGTCTGTGGAACGCGGCGCAAACTTGCCAACGTTTCGTAGATCAAGTAACACGCGGGCTAGATTTTGTTTATGCATATATAGATGACTTCCTTATCGCATCAGCCACCAAGGCCAAGCATAAGGAACATCTGAAGCTATTGTTCGAGCGTTTGAACAAATACGGTATCGTAAAATGCGTTTTTGGCATCCCTAAGATCACCTTTTTAGGGTACACTGTCAATAAGGACGGAATCAAAGCCCTCGCAGATCGCGTTGAAGTCATCCGAGAATTTCCTAAACCTACCGTCGTACAGGAACTTAGGAAATTCCTCGGCATGGTCAATTTTTACAGGCGTTTCATTCCGCACGCCGCGAAGATTATGATGCCGCTAAACAACTTGCTCAAAAGCTCGGACAAAGGCAATGCACTGGTTGAAATGGAATGAAACGGCAGAAAAGGCCCTCGTAGAAATAAAAAAAGGGCTGGCAAAGGCTACGTTGTTGGCTACGAAGCTTGGCGCCCCTGTGAACGTAACTGTCAATGCATCAGATTACGCAATCGGCGCAGTTTTACAACAGCAAATAAAAGATACCTGCCAACCCCTCGCCTTTTACACAAAAACCCTTTCCGCCACGCAACAAAAATACAGTGCGTATAATCGAGAATTACTGGCTGCATATTATGTCATTAAACTTCCGCCACTTCATAGAAGGACAGAATTTTATACTATATACCGACCATAAACCCCTCACATTTGTACTTCAACAAAATTTAAATAAATGCTCACCGCGTCAATTTCGCTACCTAGACTTTATCAATCAGTACACTACAGATATTCGGTACATACAAGGTGCCGAAAACAAAGCGGACGCTTTGTCACGGGTGGAAACTATATCGTGTCTACCCGATCACTCCACGTTAGAAGCACAAAAGCAGGAGCTGAAAGAGCTCTTAAAATCTCAGTCATGTGCGCTGCGACTCAGGAAGGTCCATTTTCCTGAATTAAATTATATTGTGTATATTTATATTGTGATACAAATAATGATTCTGTAAAGCCATATATCCCGAAGAGCTTACGTCGTCTAATCTTTAACTCGTTGCACAGTCTCTCCTATCCAGGAGTACGTGTAACGCAGAAATTAATTACTCAACGGTACGTATGGCCAGCAATAAATATTGTCGCCAATGGGCGAAGTATTGAGTTCCATGTCAGCGTGCTAAAATAACGAGACATGGAACGACACTGTTGGGAAAATTTGGCGAAGCAGCGAGGTTCGACCATATTGACCTGGTCGAAGCCTTACCGGTTTCAAAAGGGTACAGGTATTGTCTAACCTGCGTTGACCGCTACTCGCGTTGGGCCGAGACAGTTCCAGAAATCGATGCAGAAACTATTGCAGCAACATTCTTGACATGGATCGCGCGTTACGAAGCAGAGACCGAATCGGTATTACGGATACCAGTAAAATACCGGCATTTTTAGGTTATTATTCGATTACGTTTGATAAAACCGAAATGGTGCGAATACCGATATGATGCTATCAAAACGATGTTAGGTCGGTAGATATATTTCGGTATAATACCGGTATAATGCCAGTAAATAAAATATTAATATATTAGAAAAGGAAAAGGAGACAATAAATAATTGTTTTCATAAACCTGCCGATAGTAAATTTGATGACGCTTATACACGCTTATACACATTATTTATTATTTCTAATATTAATTCATCGTTGTATTTAATTCATCGTTATATTAATTCTCCATATAATATTAGACACGATACTTTTACTCAATTTTAAAAGATGACCGATTTCTCAATACATTTTTCCTTTTTGAAAAATGACTAATTGTCGTACGTCAATAAATCGAAAGAGGAGTTAAAATAACTAATCGTAGAATGGAAGAATATTCCGTTAAATTACTCAAAAAATTACTGGAAATATGCCTAAGCGTCTGCGATATATTATTGAAGTTAGGGGCTACTTAACAAAATATTAATTATTGTTTATGTTAATAATTTTCAAATATTGTACTTTTGGGGATGTTTGTCGTGGGTATAGTGCTGGATAAATGATTCAGACGAATATCGTTTGTTAACACTTTTATTTCTAGTTACAGTAGACGTGGAACTGAATTCGCGGTGTATCGCAGAGTTTATATGCACTCAAATACGACCCGGAATTTCCGTCGCGTTCTTATCTCTGACTCGAAGGCTGTTCGACTTAATCTTTTGACTTGTCTTTTCAATCTCCTATCTTCGGAGCTTTTTGCTCCGAGGAAAACTCGATCCCCGTCTCGGACATCCCTAATTGGCTAAACCGTTTTTGGGTTTTGACCAATTAGGTTGTCACGAAATTGCGCCGCCTACTCCTTGCGTTCGCGACGCATTTTCTCGAGAGTGGGGCTGTTACGCAGGATTTGAACACAACACTTTTTTTATATGAGCCGGAATAACGTAGTATTCCAGCGTAACTTTTATTTATAAAACAGTAATATAAAATAGTAACAATAGTATAAAATGGTAACAATAAATTAGACACTTACGTTTGGTTGGCGGAATCGAACTAACTTGAGGAGTTTGGGGATGGCCCTTTTATACTTATGTTATCGGAGTTTTTGGGCAAAGGTTGGATATTGTTATCAGAGTTTTTGGGCAAAGGTTGGATATTGTTGTTGTTGGTGGATGAGTCGTTGTTATAGTCAATATGTGATTCATGGGGATAT
>NW_025109684.1:0-1033 GCF_011392965.1 Frieseomelitta varia
GATTCTTGAACCAGACCTATTAAAGATGTTACAGAAAAAATGAGTGGCGAAACATATCCAACTGTCTCCCAATATTACCCAATGTATTTCGCATTAATAAATATAGTATTCGCAATAGTATTCGCGAAGGTCCGTTCAATTATTTATTTTTAGTTACACACGAAAGACGAAAGAAACCATATTAAGTAAATTACGTAATTTTATTTTTAGGAACGATTCAAGCCTATTGTACACAATAATAACCTGTACTTCAATACCATGTTATTGGATCCTCGTTTTAAGGATTACTTATTTCCGACAGAAGAAAGATACAAAGCAATAGAAATATTGTATAAGTGCAACTATTTCAAATATTTACAAGGAAACAGCAAACTCACATGAAAACATATTAGACGCAATACCAGAAAAAGTAATAAGTTTATAACAATAAATACAATTTTCCTATTATTTAAATATTTCATTATTTATTAACGATTTATTTTCACGTGTTGCAACTTATAGGTACAAACAAATCACAACTGGACCAATTTTTCGACGATGCACTAGGATATACAAACGTCGAGGAACCGAAGACTTTTGAGTTGCAGCTACATCGAAAGATACATATGTATTTCACCGATAGTCTTAATACTAGAAATATAGATATTATTAGCTGGTGGAAATGCAATATAGCCAGATTCCCACTATTATCTATATTAGCAGCAAAAAAATTTCTTGCTGTATCTGTCACTCAAACTACGAGTGAAAGATTATTTTTCTTATCCGGAAATATAATAACACCAATTCGAGCGAAATTACTATCACAAAATATAAAACAATTATCTTTTTTATATTATCATTTAGAATAAATATTATTACATTTAAAGAAAAAAAAATATATATATTTATTAAATATATATGTTTAAATATATATATATAATCCCTATCTTATCCAGAGTTAGGCATATTTTAGTCGAACGAATAACGAATAAAATACTGTCAAATTTATTCGTAAATAACGAATAACGATTTTATTAGAGGAAAAATTATTCGT
>NW_025109685.1:0-1035 GCF_011392965.1 Frieseomelitta varia
TATTTCATGTAATTACATATTATAATTTTGTTATAATATATATATTATTCTATTATGATTTTATTATATATATTAATTATACATAAAATACTATATTTTTAGTATTTTGTATTTTGTTCAATTATATGTTATAATTTTGTTATAATATATATGTTATTCTACATATTATAATTTTATTATAATATATAATAATTATATATAAGATACTATATTTTTAGTATGTTTTAGTATATTTTTAGTATATTTTATAATAATATATATAATACTATATTTTTAGTATATATATATATATATTTGTATTTCATGTAATTACATATTATAATTTTGTTATAATATATATATTATTCTACATATTAGCGCGTCGCTGACGCGAAAATCATTCCAGAAAGCGGCTCGCGAGCATTTACGTAACAGCCACGGCTACGGTGATTATGCGCTGCCAGAGCAGGAATACTTGGACGAAGCCCCGTTTTACTCTCGCGGGACACGCGTACGGCTTCTTCCCGAGAGAGAGCGTCAGAGCTCTTGCCCGGGGCTCGGTGGATTTTCTGCAATTGCGGTGGCTCGAGTGAACGTATTGCTATGATGACTTGATCATGACCTCAACGAAAAGACAATTCAAATCTGCCGATCGTAGATAAGGCTGAAAGCACGTGCACGATATACACCACTTCCGTTTGTAAATAAAACCGGCGGGTCTCAAATGTAATTTTCGAATTTTCAAAAAGAAGAGAATCAAGGAAATGTAGCTTAAGCTCAAGCCTGGTACAACAGGTTTGTACTATCGATACTTTATATACTTTGTATATATAAAATGCTATATTGTTAGTATATAATAATGCTATAATAGTATGTATAATACTATATTTTAATAGTATATTTTTAATATATATATTTTTGGTATTTCATGTAATTATATATTATAATTTTGTTATAATATATATATTATTCTAGATATTATAATTTTATTATAATATATATATTATTCTACATATTATGATTTTATTATATATATTAATTATATATAAAATACTA
>NW_025109686.1:0-1037 GCF_011392965.1 Frieseomelitta varia
TTTTTTTTTTTTTTTTTTTTTTTTTTTTTGCTTTTCCTCCTTCTTTTTCCCCCTTTTGTGTTTTAAAGGAGAGGTACAGAGAGAATGTTTCAGGAAGAACTCGCCAAGGAAGCTTAATTGGAAAAATAATAATTTCCTCTAACTGGGAAAAAGAGGAACAAGCTGCTCGAGGGAAGGTGGAGGATTAGTTGCTTCAAGGTTGCTACGAAACTCGCTGAAATATTGGAGCATACATTTTAAAATACAGTCGAGCAGTGAATTTTGAAATGTACTGAATTTTAAAGGTATTGAAGTATAGTTTACTCGCAGATTAGTAACAAATATATAAAAAAAAAAATTAAATTATAAATTATAGATTTCTTTCTCAACAAAACGATCAATAATTGATTGTTTAATAATATATAATCGTTACAGTGAACGTAAAATAGACAGTTGCTCAGAAGTTGAAATATCCTTCACAGAGTGCGATTTAATTATTACCTGACAGCAATGAAACACTAATTCAATTCAATCCTAATAACGCTAGTATATCCTACTAGTTCCAATAATTCTAGTAATTCCGAGATTGCAATTCAGGAATTTGATTGTTATCTATTAACATATAAAATACTAATTTAATTCTAATAAACTCGAATAGTGGAAGTTGCCTATAAGTATTGTTTTTTTGATACGGTAGAAAATTTTATTTTATTTAAATTATTGCCACTAAAAGGCAATGTTTTTTAAATTTGAAAAAAAACAATGAAATATTACCTGTGGGTGTGTCAAATATATTCTACCAATCCTAGTAATTTTAGTAATTCCAAGATTCTATCAATTGTAGTACATTTAAATAACAATCTAAGATAAAATTCATCCTTCGAATCTTCCCAAAATTTTAATGACAAATTCCATTTAGGATTTTAATAATTCAATTGCCTATGAATCTAACATCTATTACAAAACTTCTTAAAAACAAATCCAAAGATAAAATTCACCCTTCAAAACCTTCCCAAAATTTTGATCCATCTAGGAGTTTAACAATTCAACAGTAACAA
>NW_025109687.1:0-1037 GCF_011392965.1 Frieseomelitta varia
AAAAAAAAAAAAAAAAAAAAAAAAAAAAA
The DNA here is from genome assembly GCF_011392965.1 of Frieseomelitta varia. NCBI lineage: Eukaryota > Metazoa > Arthropoda > Insecta > Hymenoptera > Apidae > Frieseomelitta > Frieseomelitta varia. Next base: position 30 of record NW_025109687.1, read on the forward strand.
AAAAAAAAAAACAGAAGAAAACGAAAGGAACGAAGAAAGTAACGAAGCGAGAGAGAAGAAGGGAGGTGGGAGAGACAAGGAGAGGAGAAAGAAGAGTCGAAATGCCGAGCATGTAAATTCGAGTCAACGACCGACGAAAGCTGAATCCCGTGGCGTTCTTCGTTTTCGCGAATCGGATTAATCACTTCAAAGAGGCGGTAGTCGAGTCGTCGTGTCCCGTAATTTACGAAGAATTATGTGATTCCACGGAGAAGGCGATACGACGCAGCCTTATTTCCACGATAAATCCACGTCGAGTGCTTTTTCTCGTAATTCATAAATTTTCGATAATTAAGAGGATTTCGTCCTTTGAACCTGTAATTCGTCTTTGCCTCTTCCGAGAAGACCTCTTTCCTCGTTCGAACAGGATTCTCGTCGTTTTCAGCGATGAAAACACGTTTGAACGTGACGCGGAAGAAATTAATCGTCGATCGTGTGCATTCTCCGTTATGTGTTTACAAGTCGCATAAGCAAAACATTATGTAACAGTTTTGTAGATTTCTTGGTGACTCTCGACTGATCTTCCAATTATTTTCACTTTATTGTAATAAAACTTCTTTATTGTAAGAAGACTTCTTTCATTATCTTCGGCGTTGTTCTTTGAAATATTGAACTCCTGAAATATTGAATCTCCTTGAAAACGAGTCTCAGCAGTTTCACTTTTTCAATATTTATTAATTTATATATTTATTATATATATTTATATATTTATATATTTTATTTATATATTTATACATTTTTATATTTATATATTTTATTTATATATTTATACATTTTTATATTTATATATTTTATTTATATATTTATACATTTTTATATTTATATATTTTATTTATATATTTATACATTTTTATATTTATATATTTTATTTATATATTTATACATTTTTATATTTATATATTTTATTTATATATTTATACATTTTTATATTTATATATTTTATTTATATATTTATACATTTTTATATTT
>NW_025109688.1:0-1041 GCF_011392965.1 Frieseomelitta varia
GTTAAGATTAGAGTTAATGTGAGACCTTCGTTTTGAAAATACGCAAGTTATTGATTTCACGGCAAACCGTCCATAAGTAGTGACGTTAAATAATATACCAAAAAGAGTCGCGACATCAAATATTGAATTAGAACTGTGAGTGTAGGAATATTAGTATACCACTCATTATACCAGGTGTTGATTATGTGAAAAGTTAAAACGGCATATTCTTGAAGAGCAAACGATGATCGTGTCTTACAATTATTCAAGAGGTAGTGATCAAAAGAATTGCAATTAATTGCAATCGTGTACACAGTAACACTTAGTTATAGTGAGTGCCATCCACACCACAGTCGTAGCATGTGTCAGCCTACAGCACATGCTTTGGCAACGCCTTTCAGCTCCGGAATTGTACTTCCGTGGTTAACAACCAAATCCTGTTAGTTCTTAGGGCAATAAGAGCTAGTTTGATTTGATTAGTTAACATGAGATCGCTCAGCAGCCGACTGTGACGTGTTTCACGATTCACCCTTGTACATAAACTTTGTTATTGAAAACGTCGCGATTCTATTGAATTTATGCGGCGTTTTTGCATGTAGATACAGTTTTATATTTTTATACTTTCATAGTTTTATACTTTTATACTTTTATAGTTTTATACTTTCATAGTTTTATACTTCTATAGCGCTTTTATACATGTCTTTTCGGCAGCAATATAATCCCAATTGTCGATAGAAAAAAAAAAAAAATAGTAGTAAGCAGTCCCTACTTACGTCAATTATTTTGCTGTGTACATGGTTGCGAGCAATTACCAAGATCAGTGACCTTCTGAATAGTAGTTTGGAGAGCGCTAACATCTTGGCTCAATCTTGGCATCGAGTTGTTCTTTAACCCGGGATTACCCACGTGGGGGTCTAGTACAGGTACATCCCGGCCCCCAGGTGGGTAATCCTGGGTTAAGAATTTCCGTAATCCTTCAATACATCAAAATCAACACGGTTGGTAATAGAAATGACTAGTATACTAATATTCAGGTACTCGCCGCTCTCTTCAATTTTTGTG
>NW_025109689.1:0-1042 GCF_011392965.1 Frieseomelitta varia
CCGAGAAAGGATATCTGGCTGAATATTCGTACAATGTATCAGGAGAACATGATACTCGAGGAGGTAGCACGGCATTGCCCGTCGCAGAGCGACTTCCCTGATACAGAGGTTTTTCGAAAAAAAATTCTAGCTTTAATTTCTCGTCACCGAGAAAGAATATCTGGCTGAATATTCGTACAATGTATCAGGAGAACATGAGACTCGAGGAGATGGCACGGCATTTCCCGCCGTTGAGCGATCCTCCTGATAAAGAGGTTTTCTTATAAATCTTCAAGCTGTAATTTCTCGTTATAGGAAAGTGGTATCTGGCTGAATATTCTTTCAGGAGAACATGAGACTCGATGAGGTAGCACGGCATTGCCCGCCGGAGAGCGATTTTCCTGTTACACTAGATTTTCGAAAAAGAAATTCTTGCTGTAATTTCTCGTGACCGAAAAAGAATATCTGGCTGAGTATTCGTAGAATGTATCAGGAGAACATGATATTCGATGACATAGCACGGCATTGCTCGCCGCAGAGCTATTTTCCTGATACACAGGTTTTTCGAAAAAAAAAATTCTAGCTGTAATTTCTCGTGACCGAAAAAGAATATGGGGCTGAATATTCGTACAATGTATCTGGAGAACATGAGACTCGAGGAGGTATCACGGCATTGCCCGCGGCAGAGCTATTTTCCTGATACAGAAGTATTTCGAATAAGAAATTCTAGCTGTAATTTTTCATGACCGAGGAAGAATATCTGGCTGAATATTCGTATCAGGAGAACATGAGCCTCGAGGGGGTAGCAGGGCATTGCCCGTCGCAGAGCGATTTTCCTGATACAGAGGTTTCTCGAAAAAAAAATTCTAGCTCTAATTTCTCGTGAACGAGAAAGGATATCTGGCTGAATATTCGTACTATGTACCAGGAGAACATGAGACTCGAGGAGGTAGCACGGCACTGCCCGCTGCAGAGCGACTTCCCTGATACAGAGGTTTTTCGAAAAAAAAATTCTAGCTGTAATTTCTCGTGACCGAGAAAGAATATCTGGCTGAATATTCGT
>NW_025109690.1:0-1043 GCF_011392965.1 Frieseomelitta varia
GGTACGGAGATTCATTACCAATTGAACTTTCGTCGTGTGCACATCGACCAAAATTTAGGAGTGAGTTTTTAAATAATATTTTTGAATATTCTACTTGTTTAAACATTATCCGATATTTCAAATAATTTATTTGTAACAATTAAACAATAAATTCTCTTTCATAATTGTTTAAACATCATCTAACATTTCTAATAATTTACTTGCAATAATTAAACAATAAATTCTCTTCTGCAATGTTGCTAAGTGTTATTTAAAATTTATAACTAATAATTTATAACAATCTTAACAATGTACTCAAGAGAAATGACTCTGAATTATCGAATGTAATAATTAATTTAATTGTTTCATCGTTTGATATAAAAGTTGTGAAAATTATTAAATAATGTCTAGAAATATTGTACAAATAATTTAATTGTTGCAAATGAATTATTCAAACTGTAAAATAATACATTTCGATGATACTTTTGTATATTAACTATTTACTTATAATTGAATCAGTTATTGAATTCCCAAGCACTATTTCATAGCTTCAATAATTCATTTTTAATAATTAAATTATTTTATTTACAATAACGGTTACATAATAAATATTTTTTGCTGTCTGAAACAATAAACAAGCGAAAATTTTTATATGTTGCGGTTGTATGTTATTCTGAAGCGACGATCACTGCTTAACTCGATTTTTGACTGCACAACTTTTCTCTACATAAATTTCTATTTAATATACGCCAATGCAGTTATAACTTAAAAATTAATATCCTGAAAGTTAAATTTAGTTTTAGACAGTTGTAGATAAAAAAATTAATAAATTATTACATTTGACATTGCAACATATTTGTGAAAGTGTAACCTTGCGATAGAAATCTAAAAACTATTGATTAGTATAATCGAAGAATTGTTTCTCCAAATTCTAAAAAAAAAATTATCAATAGTTCCGGGTTACTGACGATCGAAATAATAAGTTAACCTTCAGCGGTACGGAGATTCATTACCAATTGAACTTTCGTCGTGTGCACATCGACCAAAATTTAGGAGTGAGTTTT
>NW_025109691.1:0-1047 GCF_011392965.1 Frieseomelitta varia
TGTATTAGTACGTTTATTTTTATTTTCATTACTAAACTGCGGATATTGAAGTATTTATATGACATACTATATGCAAACTTACACGAGATGCACATAATATAAAAAAAAAATATATAGAATAATCAAATATAGTAGTTTTTATAGTCTCCAAATAGATTTCTGCCAGATTTATTAATTAATTAAATAATTCTCTACGGTATGTATCTGCAATCTATTTACTAGAAATTATTCTCTGATGTGACTAAATTCAATACTTTTCGCTCTGACGGGAAATGACTCGTACGAAGATGGACTGAATTGAATTCTGAAATTCTTCCGTTAACAGAAATTAAAGCGATGGACATGTTCCAGGATCTACATACATGGTGCAGACAAACTGTGTATGAGTCGATGGAATAACGAATTGCTACAACAAATGCTGAATCATACGCTGAGAACAATTTCCTAGGATGTTACAAAAAACATATGGACTAAATGTCAAATTGTAGATATGTAACAAAAGAAATAATGGTACTTAAGGTAAGGTTTTTTAATTAAATTAAATGCAATAATATCTGTCAGTATTTTCTTGATTATAGTTATTATTTTTTTTGCCATAATTTTTTATACTACGTCATTAAATATATACAGGATAAGAGTCATTAAAGTCGTCAAGTATTAAGAAATTATCTTACTACGAAAAGATATTTAAAAAATGTTGATTAAAGATATATAAATACTTTTTTGATCCTCTGTAAAAGAAAGAAATTAGTTTTATTTTGAAACTGTTTTAATATTTCGGATAAAAATTGGAATATATATTGGAATAGTTTTACAATGAATACGGGTCAATTTAAAAAAAAATACCGCAATATCAAATATGAATAATTAAAAATTATTTTGCGTGCTTACGGTATAAACTTAATAAACTCAATTAAATTCTATTACTCTAAAACTATCATTTATAACATATAATATAATTTATAACATTTATAACATATAATATATTATTTATTAAAGTGATAATTATAACAGAAATGATAAGTATATGATAATTATATAATAAAT
>NW_025109692.1:0-1047 GCF_011392965.1 Frieseomelitta varia
ATATAACGCATTTAATGGATAACTACAGATCGTAGATCGAAATATTTTGAAATAATTCATATTCGCGCATATCTTGTCACATAGTGTCATCTTTAGAATGCGAACGTACATACAAATTTGTATACGTGTGAATATTGTACAGAATCAAAGAAATATAAAAATTTCTGTCATCCATTGAAATTCATCAACCACACGTTTGGAATTCAAAATTTCACGGTTATCCTGTTTCATTAGAGATCAGTAAAGTCTCAACAACAGAATCACTAACTATTGCGAATTATTTTTTTTCTATCTTGGGAAAAGCGTATTTAGATCTCATATTGCGTATTTAAATCTCGTATTACATGTAAACTCGATGGTTTACATGTAATATTAATAAGCGTCCATCTTCTTGCACTTATTCTACGCTACTCGTCCTAGAAATTCACTATGAAAATCTCGAATTAGAAACAGTACCTGGAAATTGAGAATTCCGCAGAAAAGTGTGTGTTACGAAACGGTGTGCGTGTATATTTCTCAGTAACTTACATTTGCATCATCCTTCATAAAGAAAAAAGAAGAAAAAAGTAGAAGAGAGTGACGAAACCTTTAGTTTGTGAAAACAGTAAACAGTAAAATTTTATATTAAAGCACATTATCGTACACAATAGAAGTTTATTGTGTTCACGTTGGAAATTTATATAATATAGTTCTCGCGCTTCTAAGGGTGACAAATTTCCTGCAATTTTCACCGACATATACCTAACTGTCACTATATGAATCGTTTCAACAAGATATTATAGTTTGTACAGAAATTTAGTCGTTAACTGTTACAGTTTATCAACTAATTGATTAAAAATCATTGAACTGATAAAGGAAAGACACGAAGGAAAACGATGGAGATTTTTGGGATGAAATTCGCGCCGCTGAACGTTCCATTGAAGAGAAAACTGGAAACGTTTGTAGTAACGACGGTGTTCTGTCTCGCAATCATTCTAATGTTCGGAGGATATCCTTTTGCAATATACCTTTTAATTTATTCTGAAACTCTTCGCTACTTCGTTTTGC
>NW_025109693.1:0-1047 GCF_011392965.1 Frieseomelitta varia
ACGAAATGCACCCTAAATTGTCCTCAGCCGTATGGAAGTCTATGCATACTACTATAAATAAAATGAAGGTAAATAGTACATATACCTCCATAATAATTATTTATATTAATATAGCGAGTTTATATTATTAAATAACATGCTCTCTTTTTAGGACTGATACAGTGTGATAAATATTCAAAACCTACTATTACCAAAATTAATACCAGGTTTTACAAAATGGAGGATAATACTGCCCTATTATTTATCTGTATCTATTACCATTTATTAGCCAATTTCTGAAACTAAATGTTGATCCCCATAAATTTTATACAAATTTCTTTACCAACATGCGACAAGGGTATTTATTCAATTAAATAAATTAAATTAGATGTTTCGAATATATTAGAGTATATTAGAGTACATAATAGTATATACATATTTATCTCCTCTTTTCAGATTTTCTGCACAAAGTGTACAAACAAATCATTATGAAGCGTTTGCGATATCAACGTCATTTGTCGAATGTTTCTGCTATTGTATTCTTTTGATTGTCAATAATCAAGATTTAATTAATGCTCTGCTCAGAGAAGTGAGAGAGCTTTGTGTTACAGTAAAAAGTATAACTGTACCTGTGGTGCCTTTACTTTACTTTTAAAGTCAGATCGTTCTTTTTTTTTCTTCATTCCCTTTATTTTGAGATGATTTTATACCATGTGGCATATATTATATTAAGTAGGAATGCGAAGATATTTTTCTCCCGAAAATTGTCAAATTCATTATTTCAATATTTATAAAATAATTATAGAAAATTTTTTTGATGAGTAAATTCACTATAGCTGAAAGATTGAAAATTTTCTCTGCAAAGATTTTTTGAAACTCGCTGCACCATTTTTTTTTCACCATTTTATTAAACTTTGAACGTTGAAGTTGGACGATAAAGTGTTAAGTTCTCTTGAATTTTTGCATATTTTCAATATTCGTTACATCTGAGACATAATTGAATGCAACGGGCCATTGAATATGTAGTCATGCTCTTCACTGTATATACTACCATGACAATTTCTGCAG
>NW_025109694.1:0-45562 GCF_011392965.1 Frieseomelitta varia
AGGAGAACAAAAAAAAAAAAAAAAAGAAAGAAAAGGGAGGGAAAGAAAGGAAAGAATTAAAACCGCAAACGAAAGAAAGTTTGCTCGGTTCGTCTGTCGAGATTCGAAGTCGATTCGCGTCGGGATTACTTCGATATACATATATATATATATGTATCAGCTCCATATTTACACACACGCTCGACATATGGACATTTTCAACCATGGAGACAAAGGAGGAAATGGAGCAAATTTTTGATACCTGGAACTTTTAGTCGCGCGACAGACACGGAATTTTTGAAAGATCGAAATAAACCCGTCGCGATGTAACCCAGTCGACCCAGGCGGCTTACGGAACTCTTCGTTCTATTTAGCTTCTTCTTTTCGGTCCACGAATTATTCAAGCAAGTCTAACCAATCTTCGACAGAGCGATCTTTCCAAGTAACCGATCGTTTCTGCGCGTCTGATCGCGAAACGACTCTTTGTGTACGTGTGTCTGTCCATGTGTACAATGAGTGTGTATAGAATCTGTAACTGATCCTTCCCGACTGTGGTGGAGGTGGCATGCGTGTGACGGAAATCGGTGGCAGTCGAATCTTCCTGTCTTCTTGTTACACTCCAAAAATTGGCCATCTCGTCGCAAGGCATCGAGCAATTACGTTACGTTTCACCGTCAACGGAGTCTCGCGAGAGGGAAGCTTCGTCCCTCGCGTTCCTCTCTTTCCGTGACTCCATCAACGATCATCGCATACGTAAGGTGTACTGTCGTTTACGATCATATCTCGACGAAGCGGTGATCGTGACAATGATATTCACTTGGCCCATAACACGCAGTTGTTCTTTGCAACAACATAGACACCCGTCGATGCCCAAAGATCGATTGCGCTCGCGGTCGTCTTTATTTCACAGTTTACATCCGCTTTGCGAAACGTTACGTTTCTTTCTCGAGCGGCGGGCGAAAGACGACGGCGAAAGCTCGATGCTCCGCATCGAAGCAACGGTGCATGCATGCAAGAATAAAGAAGTACGTCAACGTGCAAGTGATCACGTGCGAATGCAACCAGGCGATGAGCGTGCGGGGAGCTTTCTCAGTTACGTTCATTGTGCGTGCTAGTCGGATTTACTCGAGGCGGTCTCGCCTCTGTTTCGACGTATCTCGTGGGGAGAAGTTCGTTCGGAAACTGAAAACAACGAGCCGAAAAAAGAAGAGAGAGAGAGAGAGATAGATAGATAGATAGATAAATAGACAGATAGATGGATAGATAGAAAAAGAGAGAGAGAGAGAGAGAGAGAGAGAGAGACGAACGAAAAAAAAAAATTCGATAGTGATAGTTATGCTCTTTGTATCTCCTTCTCTACAAAGTCTGAATACCGATCAATGTGAAATGCTAGTGTGTCCTGTAGTGTCGTGTTTGGCGTGAGTTTCGTGTGTATTTCGTATAATAACGCGGTACTGCGAAAACACGTTTAACCTCTTGCGCTGGAACGGCGTGCCACGCACGTCGTCGAGAATTTTTTGTTCCAAATTGCCACATTTTCTTAGTTTTCAGTATATAAATATATATACTTAAATATAATATACTTAGTATATAATATATAAAATTACATTTTATATACTTAATATATAAAATATATACAAGTAATAAATACTTATATATAAACATAAGTATTTAAATGTAAAATATATATAAGTAATAAATACTTATATATAAACATAAGTATTTAAATGTAAAATATATACAAGTAATAAATACTTATATATAAACATAAGTATTTAAATGTAAAATATATACAAGTAATAAATACTTATATATAAACATAAGTATTTAAATGTAAAATATATACAAGTAATAAATACTTATATATAAACATAAGTATTTAAATGTAAAATATATACAAGTAATAAATACTTATATATAAACATAAGTATTTAAATGTAAAATATATACAAGTAATAAATATTTATATATAAATATAATATAATATAAGTAAATATATAAGTAATATTTATATATATAATAAGTAATAAAATTAAATATATATATATATAAGTAATATTTATATATAAGTAATAAATACTTATATATAAATATAAGTATTTAAATGTAACTCAGGCAAAACAAGTAATAAGTTATTACTTCTCAATAATTTCTATCCAGTGATATTATACCGACGAGTTCAAAAGGAAAAGAAAGCGGCGAATTATTGTCCGGTCACTCGTCATGGTCCGCGAACCAGTTGCCAGCGCAAAAGGTTCAACAGTGAGACGCAACGCGATCTAAATACGATCTAGTTTACGAAATAGCTCATGGTTAAACGGGTTTTCTGTTCTTCGTTACGCGTACGTTTGCGTCTATAGACAACGATAAACTTTCAAAGATTCATTTTGAATATCGTGTTACACGATCCGGCATGTGTCGAGTCAACGAAGATCATAGATCGAGGAAATTTTTGAAGACAAACGTTCCACGAACTTCGCTTCTCGATCTTTCCCGATTCTACGATCCTCGTGGAAAATACATAGACAGACGAATAGAACGCGAAAGTTCGTTAGATTGATATTCAGAGCCGAGCGTTCGCTGTGATTTATCGGCGGACTCGATCGAAAGAAGAAACGAGAGTCAACAAAAAGACACGCGTGCGATCTGTTCGGCGTCTGTTCAGCCCTGAACACAAATAAGTAATCTCTAAATAGTGATCTATATACTCGTACATACACGTAATCTTGCAATACACGGATATTTTTAAGTACTCGAGTCGACAAAATACTATCTATTCTTTAAAAAAAGAAAAAAAAAAAAGACAAAAAAAAGTATAGAAGGGCTCTAATTGCACTCTAATAAGCGAAACTTACCAGCCTACTTCGAAAACTGATCCTGCGACCGTCTACCGACGTGAATTTCTTTACTAAGTTTACTTTTCTTTCTCGACCGAGCGAAATGTTTGCGCGAAAACGGCAGCAAGCATGTCGCAGACATCATTTTTCGAGGGGAATCCGGCTCGGAGCGATCGCACCGATCCAGCCGGCTACTCTAAGCGAGTATGTTCTTTTGATAATCTGTTCGGTTGAGGAGCAGATGGGATTTGTTGGTATAGTGGAGCTTACCCTGACGCCGAATGCGGCGATCTTCAGTATGCACTCGACGGTGAACATCCCCGTGAAGCACATGTTCATGTACTTCAGCGCGTTCTTGTACGCGTCGCTTTGCCGATGGAACTGCAATGCATATACTGACAAACACACGGCCGAAAGAGACAGACAAACGGACGTACAAGCCTATAAAATTCCCGCGTATTCCGACTACGGGCCACACGAGAGTAATTAACCCGTTCTTCCGTCTTTCTTCGCCTCTTTCCGTTTTCACTTGTTGAAAAAACCGAAAGAAGCGAAAAAAAAAGAAAAAAAAAAAGAGACCGAGACACGGAAGAAGAGGCAGGCTTCTTCTCATTATCGAGCGACCTGTCCATCGACACGCTCGTTTCAAACGATTCACATATCTCTTTTGCTGCGACGTCGAAGGAAAATCATTGCTTGTGTTGGAAATCAATTCGTTCCAAGTTTAGCGCGTTGATAAATTTAGCATCCTCTCTGGCTTAGGATGTCGCGATGACGATATACATCCGAGCGTCGCGTATCATTGGACAGTTCCCTCGGTGTGACACGGTCTTACAAATAGAGACGTGTAAAGTAGAGTGCGAAATCTGTAAGTTATACATTATATATATATATATGTATATGTATATATATATATACATACATATATAATGATGTATATATATATAGTGAGAGACTTTCCAGTCGACAGAAAAAGGGAGACACATGGGTGTATAATATTAGCATTAACCTAGATACATGTATCTGTACGACCGTACAAGGTGTATACGGCACAGTAACGGTGACATTAACAGGATTGTTTCCTTTTTTTATATTAGCACAGTGAGGGGAATTGGTTTCAGACGGTACTGTATTAAGAGTGTGGAACTGGTGTGTGAACACGACTGTACCGATCGAAAAATCGAATTTTTATACCAGTACGATCACCTTCTCGGTGATCAATCGTACACAGGAATGAATTCAGTAACGATCAGGTGCGACAAAATGACCGAGAAGATGAAATTGTTTTCGCATCGTTATGCTGTCGTAAGTTTGGTATCGTTATATGTTTGATAGAATAAATAAAGTAATTGTAGGGGTCACTAGATTAGGGATCACCTTACCGATTTCAATGATTTTTGGATATAATTTTCAACTTTCTCTTTTCTTTCTTCGCCCTCCGGCCTTAGTTTCCAGAGAATATTTCGCATTTGTATATATCTCGCGTTTCAATTTGTAAACATGTAGAAGACAGATGTGCTCAATTAGAAAAAAAACGCTTAAAAAAAAAATGAGCGTCAACATTGGTTCGGGTTAGATAAATTTCTGGCTGACAGAAGCTTCTTCCTTGGATACTATTATTGATTCTTTTGTTTTATTTCTGTACGTATATATAAATTCAAACGTAATATAGTGTCGCTACTAAGTGACTTTTCGAGTAGTTATCAATCGCAAGGACTGATCGAAGTCAATCTTGAAATTTATTTATCCGAAAAAATTAAATATTTTCCCAAAGAAATCATTAAAACGAATTCAAGGTAATGATCCCATCTTTTCCCATAGATGTTGTCGTAAAACATCTTGCCTTTCCAAAATCCTTCCCAGTCCCTTCTTGCTTTGAATTGCTTTACGTATGCATAAAAAAATGAAAAGTAGTCAATCCGTTTTCAAAGTATAAAAATATACAGTAAATATACCGTCGTCACTCTATTTTCAAATATAAGTATAAAAAAGAAAAAAAAAAGAAATTTGAGTTTTCTGTTTTCAAATATAAGGATAAAAATATACAGCAAATATAAAGTCGTCAGTCTATTTTCAAATATAAGTATAAAAAAGAAAAAAAAAGAAATTTGTTGACTGAATCCTCAGTGTCATTAAGGCGACAACTAATACCAATACTAACACACATTTAGAATATAAGAATTTATACCTAATTTTTAATATCTAATACGGAGGTTATATGCAGAAATAGTTATTCAAGATCATATTTTGAATAACATATCCAAAAATCATCGAAATCGGTGAGGTGTTGCTTAATCCATACGATTATCGAATTCACGATTTCGAAAAACACCAGAATTCTGCTATGTTAGAAAATTCTTTAATAAACAAATATTTTAAGATGAAGAACATCGATTATGAATTAATCGATTTTGAATTGAGAATAAGATTAATAAATTATTGGATGCAAATGTTACTGAGAAAGTCATCCCGGAATTTCTGACCGGTGGCGTATATTAAAAAGAATCGTAAACAGTATCGTTTGGTCGTTTGCGTCAGGATCAGTTTCGTGATGGAGAGATATGAAAGTTTGGTATCCGGAGAAGAGTCAGAAAGTCATAAGAAACGCAGAACGAATCGTAACGGCAAAAAAAAAAAAAAAAAAAAGAAAAAAGAAAAAAGAAAAAAAGACAATGAAAGGGAAGAAAATGACGAACTGAAAAGAATTAAGATATCAAGAGCAAGCTAAAGCACGACCGAAAGAAAAAAAAGAATCGGATGGAAGTTCGTAAGAGGAAGAGGGGCAGAGAGTGTGTTGGAAAAAAAATAATCTCTCCGCTCAAGGTATGTACGAAAATGTTTTCTCTTTTTTGTCTGTTCAGTTCTGAGAAGGTAGAAAGGGGAGGATTGAATCGTGCGTGTGTCCCGTGCAAGAAACACGTCATTTTGGTAATGGAACAAACACACACACACATATTCGGTAGATCTCGTGTTCGTTTGCTCGACGTACAGTCCGGTCGAGTTGATTTTGCTTGCGAGCAGCCAGCATGCGACACGCAATTTTGTGTATAATGAACAACGAATGTGACATCTCGTGTGCGACACGTGCTACGAAAACGTATCAGAAACGATTACGTGCCTTTGAGCAAAGAGATCGAGCCCGCTTGACGATTCGGCCGATGTGTCAAGCTTCAACGTTTGACGCATCGACGAGAATTTTCGAGAAAGGAAAACGATCTCGCTTCTCTTTCCTCTCTGCAATATTCAAATATCGTGTGCGCTTCATTCTTAAAACAATGTGCAGTATGGTGTAAGAAAATGATTTCTGACAACGCGTTGTCTTGCATATTCCGATTACGTTTTCAAAAATAAAGAGTAGATGAGAAACGAGCGATACTCGTGTATCTCTGGCATAGCTCTGAACTTGACAACTACATAAATGTACAGAGATGTACATATGTTCGTGAGTTGACTCGACAAGACGTGTCGCGTGCATCCTTTGAAACTTCTACGATCGCGTTGTTCGAGCGTTGCAGATCAGAATGTGAGGCTAATTCGTCATTCGCGTCTCTAATGTAATTGTGACGTCGCGGACGAGGTTAAAAAACACATTTCTCGTGATAAGCCTTCTAACGAATGCTGCAGACAATCTGTGTGGCACAGGCAGCTCAAGTATCCAAGAATTAAAAAAAAAAAAGAAGAATTAGAGACAGAGAGATGAAGAAAAAGAAAGAGAGAAAGAGCAAAAAAGAGAAGAGACAGAGAGAGAGAGAGAGTGTGTGTGTAAAAGACAGAAAGAGAGAGAGCAAAAAATGTGTGCTCAAAAGGCACGTGGATTCGCGCGTAGATCTGTTGTATACCGCAGTGTTTTTTCTCGTTCTTTCGGCCGTGTTTTTTTTTTTTTTTTCTTTTTCATTCTCATTGATCTTTAACTGAATCAAGCTAATTACTTGTGCAACGCTTCGAACCCCGCCACCAGTTCAAACATGGGTTTGTCAAGGGGTACGAGTCGAACGCATATCGTGTGTGGGTGTACGTGTGTGTGTGTATGTGTGTGTGGGTGTGGGAACACATCGATATTGGATATTGGTTTTTCCACGTATCTTTGAATACGTCTACTATCAAGACGAGGACACAGCAGCGAGCATGCAGTAAGAACAGAAGCGAAAGGGCAGAAGAAAAATGACAACGGAGAGAAACGAAACGATCACGGAACAGAGAACAAAGTGGAAAGAAGCGAAATGGAGGAAAACCGAAAGAAAAGAAAAGGGAAATGATATCGGAGAAGAGTGAAAGAAAATGTTCGATAAATGCAAGAGACCGACGTGGGTATAATGTAGGATAGAGCAAAGCGCGAGTGCCCGTGAAATAAAATTCAATCGAATTTTCAACGCGATCGAATTCGAGCGCTCGTGAGAGAAACCGATTGGATCGCAAGAGGTAAAATGTGTATTTGAAAAGTATGTATTTCTATAGAAAATCCAATCAGCTTTAGCCAAATTGAACGAATAAGAGGAAAGGGGGGGGGGGGGAAGAGAAAGAGAGACAGACAAACATTAAGCAGACAGATAGAGGGACAAATAGAGAAAGAAAAAAGATGTCGGATACTCGCGCATGCCTGGATAAAATAAAATTTTGAAATGAATGTGAAAGAGCATAAAATAAAAAGCATCCAGTTAGGCTATAAATTACGAGTGTCAAACGAAAATCAGTTCCAAATGGAATCGAAAATGACGAAAGAAGGAGGAAGAAGAGAAGAGGAGGTTTCGATTTTTTTTTTTTTTTTTCAGAGGAAGACACAGAAGTATTCAACATCGTGTACACGTATCAATGGATACAAGGATAACAATTATACAAAGAACAATAAATAAATTTGCAGGCAAGAACAACAATGTCCTCGTACAGATATAACGTTATATCTTACAGTTGCTTCGAACTCTCCATTGTGCGCGTTTGCCGAGAACGACAAGTGATACATTCTCGCGATTCTCGTGGCGACGAGAATCAGTGTTAGGCTGCTTTTCGATTGGTTAAAGTTGCCAAACGAGAGAGTACGACTTGACGAAACGCGACAAAAAATCAGGTATACCGGGGAAGGAAGTTTTTCATGTCACCTCAAGATGGAACACGACGCAACGATTGCTATTTACATATAAAAAAAGATAGACAGGTACGCAAGCAGGATATCAACGCGTGCTTCCTTCTGGCGCTCGCGTCTTCTCCGACGTGCGTTATCAGTTATCAGGCACGTAACGTCCACGAGAAAAATCAATTACTTCTCTTCAAAGACGTATTTTAGAGAGAATGAGAAGGGGGACAAACGAGCGAATCATTGACGCTTACCTTCATCATGAGCAGTACTGTGTTTAATACGATGAGACCCATGATAAAATATTCGAATGGCGTCGATACCACTATTCTCCAGATTTTGTACTTTACGCTGTTCCGTTCTTTCGGCATGTACCTCTCCAGAGGACGAGCTTGTATCGTAAAGTCTATACAAGATTTCTGAAACGAATATAAAATGATCAATGATCGTGTCACTCTGTTGTTTCTTTCAACCAAAGAGGTTGGCAACATTCTACCACGTTAGCAGAGACTTTCTTATTCGACTGTTGTTAGCGTTAAACGACCGTCGGTATCTTCTAGACAGATCTATATCTAGTTAACAATTCAGGCCAACCAACCTGATTCTTGTCGATTTCACCGTCTTGCAATTCAGCTTCTCCTTGCTCTTGGAAAGTAATGATAATCAAGGCCACGAAGATATTGACGAAGAAAAATGGAAACACGATGAAGTAGACGATATAGAAAATGGACATCTCTATACGAAAATTTTGAATGGGGCCCTTGTCCTCGTACGTGGCCGCCATCGAGTTCTGCAGGATTTGCGGCCAACCCTCGCCAGTTTGCACCGCGAACAACGTCAGCATCGCGGCCATCACGTTGTCATAGTGAAAAGACTGCGACTGCCATTCCCGTCTTTTTGGCTCTGGCAACATGGCGCCCTCTTCGAAAACGAAATATTGACCCCTGCGAGGCACAGTGAGGAAAGCAGAGTGGAACGTAATTAGAATTTAAGCTGAACCATCGAAACGAAGATGATGATTTTTAGAATAAAACCTGTGCTTTATATATTCGTCGATCAGTTTCGCTGCTAAGAAAGAAAGAGAGAGAGAGAAAAAAAAGATTCGAATACTCACTGGCAATCCTGTTCCGTATATTTGCTCTCGTCGTTGCAGTAGAAAAACTTGCCGTTGAACAGTTGCACCGCGATCACAGCGAATATGAATTGGAACAATATATACACTATGAGAATGTTAATGACGTTTTTAAGACTGTTCACTACGCAGTCGAACACCGCCTTGAGCTTCGGCACTCTCTTGATCGTCTTTAATGGCCTGAGCACTCGAAGTACTCTCAACGATTTGATTGTCGAGAGATTTTGTCCAGCCGAACTACCGGTCATATCGAAAGCGAACGAGACCGCGGCGCATATCACAACCACCGCGTCCATAATGTTCCAGAACTCGCGCAGATACGAGCCCGGGTGAAGGATAATCCCAAGATCGATGATCTTCAGTATCATCTCGACAGTGAAGACACCGGTGAACGCGTAATCGAAGTAATTCAGAATTTCGTTCCTCGGCGAGTCCTCCCATACGGGATCTTCGGCGGCCAACGCGATACTCGACAGCGATATCACCACCATTATGAAGAAGTCGAAATATCTCAGGTTGACGACCCAATGGGCGGCTCTTCTTACGCTGCAATCAAACGTACGTTTTATCTCTTTGAACCTCACATTTTATACACGTATATATACAGGGTGGGCCGGAATTCGTAGTACAACCGAGCAGGAGATGATTCTACGTCAAAAAATAAGAAAAAAATTTGGTACAACATTTTTTCTATCTGCGGCTCGGTTTTCGAGAAAATCGAGAAAAACTTTAAAGTTTGTTCGTCTTCGTTGTTAGAGGATGTACCCTTGGCTACTATAAGGAGTATGATTTTCCAACATGACGGTGCACCAGCACATTACACGAAGGAGGTTGAAAATTTTTTAAATCAAACGTATTCGTGTTGGATCGGCCGCGATGGTAAGGTACGCTGGCCACCAAGGACCTCTAGATCTTTCTTTATGGGGGTATATCAAAAAACAAGTTTATAAGGGCAATATTTCAAATATTACACATTTGAAGCAAAAGATTATAGAGCAATTCGAGAAATTAAAAACCGATATCAGCTTACGTTCTGTTCAGATATCATTAATTCGTCGATTATGTATGCAGCTACGATAATACTTGTAACAGTGTACTGTATCGTAGTATTGCAATGGAAAATAGTAACAAGGAATAAAAAATTAATTATCAGTAGTAACACTCTGTACTGCTTTAACCACACGATAAATAATGTTTTTAAACACTATCTCGGACGAAGATAACCGCGATAGAAGAATAGATAGAATAGAATCGTTCACAAAGATGAACAAACTCTAAGGTCGATTTCCTCGAAAACCGAGCCCCAGATAAAAAAAATGTTCTACCAAATTTTTTTTCTTATTTTTTGACGTAGACTTACCCCCTGTTTGGTTGTACTACGAATTCCTGCCCACCCTGCATGTATCGTACGAATATTATCGACTGAAAATTATCTTACGGATTCGTAGGGGACAGTATAAACATGGAGGAGTATGGCAGCATTGGTTTTGGTCCCGTGTCATCATCTTCATCCTGCTTTTTCTCTTCTTCGGATGATTGTTTTCCACCTTTTCCGTCTTTGCTGAAATCCACAGATAATTACATTCGACGTGCACTATTTGAAGAGAGTTGAAAAAAAAACAAAATGAAAAAATAGGATGGATATAAGAGAAAAACTTACAAATTCTGGTTCGGACTTGGAGGGCTGATTTCTACCTTGGGCGCGCCACCGTCTATCGGATTCTGCAGGGACTGGATCTCTTTCTCGAGCTCCTGCGCCTGCTTCTGTTTATCCTCTACTTCCTCCTCGTCCTCGGCAGCGCTCAGCTCCTGTGCGTTTGCCAGATTGTCGACGGCGATAGCCAAGAACACGTTCAACAGCGTGTAGTTGCCAAACAGCACCAACACGATGAAGTAGAGCGAATAAATCATGCCCTTCTTGTGTCCGCCTTGCGACTCTATACCCTGGTACATCACTTCGTTCCAATCTTCTCCGGTCAGGATCTGCCAGGATCAGTTAAATTACATTCAACGATATTGTAAAATAAGCCAACAACGCGTGATCTATTTCTTCTATTTGCCAAACTACTTTCGTCTAAACATTGCGGTTCGAAGGAAAGACTATGTTGTATGTGCTCTTTCCTTCCTTCTTGACGGGATACGACGAGCAAATATGTAAGTAGATAGCGATGGAATGAAACTTACTTGGAAGACAGTGAGCAGCGCGATGGGAAAGGTGTTGAAGTTGGTGGGCGGCGTGCCATAATCGAAGTTGAACTGGCCGCCAAACAACTGCATACCGAGCAGCGCGAATATGAGAATGAAGAGGAAGAGCAAGAAGAGCAGGGAGATGATGCTACGCATCGAGCTGAGCAGCGATATTACGAGGTTTCTCAGGCTCTTCCAATATTTGGTGACCTTAAAAATTCGCAGGAGTCTAAGGGCACGTAGGACGGAGAGGCCGAAAGAGCCAGACTTCACCTCGGACCAGATCACTTCGAAGATCGATCCCGAGATGACTACGCAGTCGAAACGATTGAAGCTCGAGTCGAAGTATGTGCGAGGACCGAGCGCGTACACCTTTATGAACATCTCCAACATGAACAGAGCCAGGAACACGAATTCTGCGAAGTCTGTCAACACCCGTGTCAACCGTTTTGATACCATTCTCAAATTCGAGAAACGAATGGTTGCTTTTTTTATACAGAATAATCCTCTCGCTGGGTTAACTCAAATTCAACGACGCCAATTACAGTGCTAAAGAAACTACAGTTCGCTTAGAAATTCATGTTGCACAAATCCGCAAGTATAAATATAGGCCTTTTTGAACTATTAAAATTTAGTTACAAAATGAAAAATATTTACGACAATTATTAACTATTTAACTGTAGGATTCGAGTTAGAAATTTATCTTTCTGCGAACGGATAATAAAGAAATTGTACAATTTTTGCAATCTTTTTGTCATGCAGTATATATATCATAATGATATATTCGTGTCGATATACATGTATACAAATATTTGTGTAAATTTATACTTTTATGGATTTACCATGAAAGTTATCTACTTGGAATATTTCATTCATCTTTGCAAATTATGTTATACATTCTGTGTATTTTTGCATTTTTAAATTTCTAATCAACGCATAAACATTTTCGTCATCAAGAGTCTTTGTCAATCAACAACCTTGTTGAGTTAACTATACGATAAGATTACCCTGTACATCTGCTCGAATCGTTTACTTACAGAGGAAATCGGTCAGCCATTGTGGCTGACCGTAATGTTCCACCGCTACGCAGACGGTATTGAAGAACACAAGAACGATGACGAACCAGTAAAACTTTTGTGATTTTACGGACTTTCGTATCCAGTACCTAAATCTTCTCTCAGCTAGCCAAAACTGCTTACAAGGTCCCTTTTCTTTCGTCGAGGAGGACCTCGAAAATCCTGTAAACAGCAAGTCGTTCGTTTTAATGACCAGTTTAGAATGTTCATAGTATCATTCCGATGCCAGTCGGTTGATTTTCTTCGTCACAACATGTTCTTTTTTTCTTTTTTTCTCCAAAACAATCGAGTCATTTTTCCAATGAATTTAGTCAAGTAATCGTGTTGTAACTTGTTATGTATGTGCCAACGCTTTCTTTGATAATATGACAACAAATTATTTCTCAGAAAGACAAGCACGACATTGGAAAACGGTAAAAGTACTGGTTATCCGACATCGAGATCTGATTCGAGAAAGTTTCTTCTATGTGACTTTTGTTGCTAATAGGTTTTCCCAAGTTCGATTTGAAAATCCGTTTACCTTCAACCTTCATTTTTCTTTTTTCTTCTTGTTCAATTACTTAGTATATAAATACACAATGGACAGAGACACATCTACTCTATACTCTCTAACAAGCGAGTGTTTCTATCTATTCTGATACCGATGAAGCTAATCTATGTATGACTAAACGTCGAATGCTACACCATTTAATCATTTTCTCTTTCTATTTGCGGCGCTCTGTTTCGTCAAACAGACTCCACCGCCGGACATACCTGGACATTGGCGATTTTATAAAACTTTTCATCAATATCAATGACGAATAAGAATGTCAATAAACGAATGAAACGAGTGAAAAGAAAAAGTTCACGATTTTCGCGAATGCCCACGATAAATGTACACAAATATAAGAATACATAACCACGCCAGCCAACAGAAGCAATTCCTAGAAAATAGAAGATAAAACAAATTGACAGCTCGATTCAACGAAATTTCTGGGTATTGAGAATTTCGTGCGTTCATAATTTCTGGGTGTTTCAGAGACGACTGGAAATCGATTCAAATGATCTGCAGCGAACATTCCCGGCCCTGTTATTAAATATATTCGGATTTCTTCGCAATTACGATAATTACAGTAACTGCTTCTACTTTATACAGGATGTATCAAGTTGTGTGATACAACTGGACATACATAAGTAGATTCCTTAAAAATTAATCGAAAAAAAATCTAGAGTAATGATTTTCCACTTGACGTTTCCTTTCACGAAAGATTTAGGCTTGAAAAGAGTGCTGTTGCCACACTTTTGGTTTAATACTACATGTTAATATTAGATGTTAGTGGAAGTGAAACTTATCGTAATGGAAAAATTGTTGAAAATGTCCATCATTTCGTCTCGGACAAACTATTATTCGTTGAATCATAATAACATAAACAAATGTCAATATACTGTGTCCGTACTTGATCATGTGCTTTAATCATGCTTTCTTTTAATTGTTCACTGCTTGTATGATCTTCAACGTACACAAGTTTTTTAATACTATTTTTTCATAAGAAATCCACTCGAACGATAGTTCTAGTATATAGAAAGTTCAATTATGGGGTCAGGACAGTGTGAAATTTTCAAAAAAATCGGTTTTTGTTTTAAATAGTAGTTTGAAGTCTTAGAAATAAGATACAAAAGGTCCTGGCTTTTAAAACGACTTATTTTGGGGTGTAATAATAAATCCGCGGATACAGAATAATTGAATTTGTATCACTGTTTACAACTTTAAACAGTATTATAAAGTGTAAATCGTGTGATTCAAATATTATTTTTGGCAAATCGAATATTAGGGGACTTGGATTCAATTTAGTTGTCAATTGTAAGAGTTGTGAGCCTCGATATATAAGTAAAAAAAAATAAGTAACGGATACATATGAAAAATGACGAAACTTTAAACTGAAAACTTTAAACTCGTTTTTCTCGAAACTAGGTTTTTAGAAACGGTGTGCAAGATATCTCGGAATCTAACCAACCGATTACTGTGAAACTTGGAAACGTATCTTTAGCGTAACATTTACTAAAGATTGACGATCGAACATTTTTTAATTTTTAACAATTTCGAAAAATATAAACAAGAAACGTAGAAATTTTTGGCATAAATTCGATACATCAAAAACAAATAGTTGCTATTTTCACAATTTTCACAAAAATAAAAATGTTGGATCGTCAATCCCTAGAGAATGTTGTTTACTTTTGAACTTTTTTTTGCCTTTTTGTTGCAGCTATTCCTGTGTGGCTGGAATCATACACACCGATAGGCAATGTAAAAAAAAGTTATGTAAAAGGATGTCGTTAGAAAGTTAAACAAGAGCCCTCTTTTTTTCCTTTTTATTGTTGCTTTCTATAGTTCATAATGTGTTAAAATAAACCACAAAAGCTCATGTAAATCAAATATGTAGTTTTTTTTTTACTAGCCCTCCAAATTATACGTAATTTTTAGGCCCGTCACACTGTCCTGTCCCCTTATATGACAATTACTTGGTGCCAACGTTACGAAGTTGAGTGTCATCACTGGGATCGTCTAAACAATTTCCACGCCTGTTTTATACTTTATATACGATGTTTTGTGCGTTTGTGCTTTGAAACCCAGAAATCTCGAACAATCGCGATCACATTGTTCTGTATGTACATGTATATGAACACGTGGACCCGTGTATGTATATGCATGTTTATGAGTATCGATATGATTCGTTACGTGTATCACAAATACCTAAAACGAAAGGATGTTTAAAAGGAAAAACACAGAGGATACAGATAGGAAAAGAAGTTACGAATACAGCCTCGTTTACGTTGCTCTTTGCGAATCGTGACACTGACTGGTTGTAGTTACCTTTCAGTTTTTTCTTAGGCACTGAAACAAGAGGAGCGTCTGACAGCGTGTGATTAGAATGTTTGTCGCCGTGGTCGAGGGAATTAAAGTCGCTCTTTATCCGATGCGAAACAGAAATCAGAAGGAACGTCAGATCGTCCCACGAGCAATTCTCGCTTGTACCAACTCTGGTCTTTCTTCACCGTTTTCTCGATCACGGACAGAATTTCGACGGGAAATCGAAGGAAATGTTACGTAAATGTTACTCGTGAGACCATCAGACTTTGTTTTATTACAATGTCGATATAAGTATACATGAATATCCAAAACGTGCCGATAGAAAATAACGTTGAGAAAGAAAGAGAAAGAGAGAAACAGATTTCTTTTCAATGCGAACAGACAACGACCATACGACGTAAACAGTTCGTTAATGCTTCCTAACGCAATTATAAACGATAAATGAACGATGGTCGTGACATGGACTCTGTCTATCAAACGAAATTTGATTCGAGCCTGAATCATTCCAAGGATTATCGATGATTTTGATCTTGGAAGAGAAATCACAGAAGATCGCGTTAAAGGAAAGTTTGGGAAAGAGGGGAAAATACAACTCACCGTCGTCCTGATCGTCATCGCCTTCTTCTTCCTCCGTGTCTGTGCTTTTGCTCTTGCCAAGCTTTTTCTTTTTCGCCTCGGCTCTTTTTCTTCCTACAAACATACGTATACGTTCACTCGATACATTCTAACCAGCTCGTCGATCAGAAAGAATCTCATAACGAGATCCAGCCACGAACCTTCTAATATGTGCTTCTTCTCCTCTTCCGTGGTCCTTTCTTCCGCGAGTATTACCTCCTCTACAAATAATAAAGGATATTTAGTTTGCACACGTATAAAGAAGACGAAAGCAAACTCGGTCGAACGAAAAAGAAAAAAAAAGAAGAAGAATCGACTTATCGTTAAACGTAAGATGCGTAAAATTACTGATGCAAAAAGGACAAAAGCTAGGAGATTTTCGCCTAGAAGAAGACGTTAGCCAAATAAAGAGTGCTCCGATCGATAATCGACGTAGCTGGCATGTTGACTTTCTAACCTGCTTTGCAGATCCAATTCAGGTAGCAGTACAATTCATGCTCCAGCTGCTGCTGTCTTCGCAATTTCAGGAAGGTCTGCCTGTTCTCCACCTTCTCTCTCTCCTTCGCAAACTCTCTACAAGCGTTACAAAGATGATAGAGGGGCGTTACGTGAAACAACGGGGGATCGTATCGATATAAATACTCGTCTCTTCTTTTCTTTCTTCGTACACACATTTTATTTTTAGTCAGCAATTATCCGAGTTGCTGCGGTGTTCTCTAATTGACACACGTGTCTAGCAAGGATTGTCACACGGTATTACTCGGAATGTTTACGCAAAGCCTGAGGCGTTATAATAATACGAAATATGGCGTTGATATCGGAGGATATACTACTGGCGCGTATGTGGTACGTAGGCGCGTCGACGCGTTACTTTGGCTTTACTACTGCTACTGACTGCTGCTCGTCTACCGAGCGATTTAAACGGCTAGCGCGGCAACAAATTTAAGGAAAGATCGATCGTTTCGAAACCTGCTTGAGTGATCCACTTTAAGTAGGCACTGAACGCAGTCGTGAATAGACGCTTTCTCTTTGCTTTTTGATAAGCCGCCCGCCTCTCGACACGTGTTCGTTCGTTCGAAAACTCCCTGACGAACAGAAAGAAAGGTAATCGGCCGTTTTTTTTTTTCTTTTTTTCTTTTGCTCGAATTGCGACGACCTGACCGGATGTTCGGTCATTCGCACTTCGATCGAACAGAATTCTCCTCGACGCGACGTGACGAATCCACGAGGAAACCTCTCTACCGACGTATCGCGGTATATTTTACACGATTCAATGATTTATTGCAATGCAAATATTTCATATTTTTACCGTGGATTTGTCACGCCCTCACAAAAGAATTTCGTAAGTTTGTAAACCAAGATATATATATATATATATATAGAGAGAGAGGAAACGTACGAGAAGAAGGATGGCAATAATCGAGACTGAAAATACTCACCCGCTCAGGACACCAAGAACTAAGTTCAGCATGAAGAATGAGCCAAGGACGATCAATGGTATAAAGTAAATCCAGTTGTACGTGCTGCCAAGAGCGTCGTTTGTCTGCAAATTTGACCAGAGCCACGTGAAGCCCATGTGTTACGTGTGCGAGCGCGAGTCACCGATTCCACACAGTTGTTACGCGCATCGATCGCGATGATCGAAACCAAACATCATTGGCATACGACATATAGACATCGAGACACTTAACGCTTCGCTTTCCCGCTTACTTTGCCCACTACTAACGTTTTCTTTCAAAAATGTATCTCTAAAGGTTGTTTCTCTAAAGGTGCATCCACACTTGTTACTTCTTAGAAATTCGTTCGAGGGATCCGTTCATCAAATCGACCAAATCAAGTAACGAATCATAATATATAGTAACAAAAATATCGCCTGTATTTTCTACAAAGATATTTTTTACTTACTGTGGTCGTATAGTGAGCAATGGTAATAATCTGGATGCATCTTAAAGAATCTAAGTTCGTTGTTAAATTTTCTTCGAAGAAACAGCACTGACTTTCCTCGCCGTGAAAGCCAATTGCTTTTTCAAGTCGTTAGGATGGAAATCAAGATACACGCTCATTGATTAGTACACTGGTCGTGCAGGATTACGAATCGCGCGTTACAAGACTATAGCTTACGACACAACACTCAAGATGACACAATGATAAAAAAAAAAAAAAAAGGAAAGAAAAAAAAAAGAAAAATAACCTGTAACATTTTCGTAGACAAC
The DNA here is from genome assembly GCF_011392965.1 of Frieseomelitta varia. Taxonomy (NCBI): domain Eukaryota; kingdom Metazoa; phylum Arthropoda; class Insecta; order Hymenoptera; family Apidae; genus Frieseomelitta; species Frieseomelitta varia. The sequence goes on from NW_025109694.1 coordinate 17,956, forward strand.
CGCAGTGCCATTTCTCGCGTAATAATAGGCATGTAATTGAAAGGTACGACTTGTCAAAAAACAAAGAATTTCTATCGTACCGTAAGATCCAAGATATCGATCATCGTGCGCGGTCCAAATCGAAGAAATTCAAGATCCTTGATCGAGGGTTGCCACGCGGTTTGAAGTTCTTCGATTTGCGCTGGCGCAAAACGCGAAGCTTATAAAAAAAAAAAAAATGCAATTAACATCAAGATTTGCAAAGAGGGCTGAAACTGACAGTGTTATACTGAGCAAGGTGAACATGTAGGTCAGTGTTAGCTGTAAAACATCTGCAAGCACTTCTCTTCGATTCTGGTGAACAAGAATGAAACAGGCGGAAGCGAGATGTCATCGGGCAGACAAAGAGAGAGAAAGAGAGAGAGAGAGAGAGGAGAGAAAAAGAAAGAGAGATAAAGTGAAGAGGAAGAGAGACAAGTAAACACGGGCACACAGATAAGATAATGATCGACAAGGATAGAAAAACTGTTACGAAGAGATGACACTTTATGATCACATTTAGAAATTTCAATAGAGGTAATAAGAAATAGTGAACGATGGCAAGCAGTTGAAGAAAGAGTATACATACATATACATTGACAGTTAGATAGAGAAAATGGGAAGTATTCGTCGAATCGAATCGACCACTTGCAACGACCGGTCGTTTGCTCTTCTTGGTGAAACCAAGAAGATTTTTGTTCGTAGAACGGAGTGACGAGGTTGATTGACGAAATGAATGAAAGAACTTTGCCGAAAGGAAAGAAGAGAGAGAGAGAGAGAGAGAGAGAGAGAGAGAGAAAAAGAACGAACGACGGATGCAAGTAGGAAAGCAAAGGGGGTCGACTCGACGTGGAATGAAGGAACACGAAAAACGAAGAGAGAAAGGATCCGACGTCACGGAGGTGAGAGATTTACATATAATATAGGGAAACAGAGAGAAAGAGAGAGAAAGAGACAGAGAGTTTTTAACACTGAAGGACATATCTCTTGCTTTACCCAGTACAATATGGCAGTCCAGCCCTCCATAGTGATGCACTGGAAGACAGTGAGCATGGCGAATCCGATGTTGTCGAAGCTGGTGATGCCGAAGTTTGGTCCCTCCCAGTGATCCATGCACGTCGAGATGTTCGCGTCGCACACGTGGGCCCCGAATGGCGCCTCGGATTTGTTGTCCGTGTTACACGGGCTCGCCTGTTCGCCCTCCTTCACGATATCATCTACAACAGAGTGAACGTCAGACCAATCGGCCCTCATTGATTTCCTTCTTTCCTTCCTTCCGTTTTCTTTTTTCTTTTCTTTTCTTTTCTTTTCTTTTCTTTTTTTTTCATTCACAACGATCGCAAGTGCTTGAGAGCTTGAGATCGCTTCCCCTTCACGGCTCTTGTTTTCCCCCGAACGTACCGAACGAAAGAGAAGGAACGCTTCTCTCCACACGGATTACTCACTGATATTTTTGATGCTGTAACACGTTTTATGCAGGGTTCCCGAATAGAATTCGAGCCCAATGATGGCGAATATCACGATGGCAAAGAGTACCAGCAGGCCGATCTGCAGAAGCGGCGCCATTGCCTTGATAATAGATTTGAGCACCACCTGGAGACCTGTTTAAAAAAAATTCGACAGGAGTAATTAGGTCCAACGACCGCGCCATCCAAGCGATTCATGCCTATCATTTTATTCTCTTTTCACTGATTTCGCGGCTCTTTTGATTTCTCCTCGCTGCTCGGGGAAACATGCGTGCCACGTATCTTTACATTTTCTTCCAAGCTCCCGAAACGACATCGACTCTCCCGATGAATTCCATTTGCGTTTAAAAAGATGCGTTCGTGTTGTCGATACAAGGATCCACGGCGGCGCAAACAATTGAGATACTTCGTTCTTGTTACATAAAGACAGCATACAACTTTTAATATATGTATATATGTATATATATATATATCTATTTGGGTGGTGCTACGTAAAACAAAATAGTCCTTCTAACGTTGCAAGGCATCTACGTGTAGATATATAAATATAGAAATATACTTGCAATAATATTAGTACTACAATTGATCTACGAGCTTTTACGTTTGAAACGTTTAAGTTGTCGTTTCGCTCGTAATCGGGTCTACGTAGCAGCTATTAATAAATGGAAACATGTCGAAGAACGGATCCGTTCGACCCCGAAGTATCCGAATTGCAGAGGTGGGAAATTGGAACGCGCGTTCCTCGAGCACCGAGCCTCACATTTTCGCGTCTTCCTTTAAGAAAAGAATTAGCTCGCTCCGTATACCGAACGGAATCGAACGTACAACATACTTGAATTTTTAACTGCGATTTACTTTCTAACTGCGATTCGAGAATGAATCGGCCAATTGAAAAGTGCCAATTTCGCCATGAAAAAGTACATGTTTGATCGTAAGAACAGTTGACAAAGATAAGTATCAAAAACGACGAGACAGTGAGACCAAAAAAAAAAAAAAAAAAAAAAAAAAAAAAAAAAAAAAAAAAAAAAAAAAAAAAAAAAAAAAAAAANAAAATTGTACAAAAAAGAAAAAAAAAAGGAAAAAAAAGAAAAAAAAATGAAAGAAAAAGCCGTTTCGTTCGATTCGGCTGGATTTTCATGGCCGATTGTATTGAAACGCTACTCACTCGGTATGCCGGAGACAAGTTTGAGCGGTCGCAACACGCGTATCGCACGCAACGTGCGCAGATCCATATCCAGTTCTATGCCTTGCGAGAACGCCGTGATGAACCTGCCCCAAAACACACACACCCCGCCACACTTTACTACTTACTACTCTATTACACTAATACTCACGCTACTTAAGTACTTAATCTACACAACTATGTGGTAACTAGCGTTCTATGACCTAACCAATGGAAGATGGGAGAATGTCTAATCGGGGACCGATATATCTCCGTTTCTCTTTTTTTCTTTTTTCTTCTTTTTTCTTTTTTTCTTTTTTTCTTTTTTTTTTCTCTTCATACACATACGATTCGAAATCAATTTTATTTCAATGTATCAACTAAACGTTAACTAAACCACATCTAAACTATGTACGTATGTAGGTCGGATGAACGACGGATGAAATTCTATGAGGGGCAACTTTTAATCGCGACTATATTCTAAATTGCGTCCCAATAAGCGGATCCGATGTACGTTCAAAAGTCCTCGCATATTTCTCTGTTACTAATTACGTTAATAATTTCAGTGTCAATAATACTGGACCATAATACTGGTAATACTATTTTCCTAATTTCGAAGCAAATGCAACAACTGTTCGAGTACTTTTGTGCAACTTTCACGCGAATATCTGCGTTCAACGTCGATCGATGATGACGGGGGAGTCAAAGTTAACTTCTCCGACCGTCGTCAGTCGTACAATCGAATCCAAAGACAAAAGTTTGACTCTCGATTCTCCTAGCGTCGGATTAGCTTATCGAATTAGCGCATCGGTGGATTACTCCTTAAAACTGTGATCGCGGAAGGGACGGAAAACGGTTTCGAGGTTCAATCAAATTCGGTTTAATATCGAAAGCATGGCAGCGAGCTGACGAAACGGAGTAACTACACTAACGGATTAAATATTTTAACGATTTCTTTCATCCAAAGAGTTTCGACACTTGGATAGAGAGGAAATTCTTATTAGCTACTCACGCGAGATTCTAATTCTAGATGGCGTTGAATATAATCCCCTACTGACTATAACTTTAGTACCACGAGGATAATAAACTTAACATCCGTCGCGGTCGTTCAACTCGCTATAAAGCTTACCAATACGGTCTCTCTCGATTGTACAGATCGATGGATCGTTTCGTTCGAACGTCTTCTTCTGTTTCGTTAGAAACGACCACGACGGATTCTCGACAGCATTAACAACCTAAATATAATGTATCTACGTAACTACGATTGCCTAATCCCTAAAGTATACATCGCTAATCATTTGATGTTTATCAAAGTCAAAACAAGAAAGTTTCCCATACTGTAGAATTTGCATTCTTCGTCAAATCTTCGTAACATCGTTGTCAGCGTGGAAGAAAAATTGATTTCATTCTCGAACAATTACATTTGCAATCTTGTAACTTTTCTTTTTACAAGAGGCGCTCAAATTTATTACTTGTTTGTTTGCTATTTGCACATTCCAATTCACGTTTCTGAAATAAATCGTGAGGAGGCGGGGGGGGGGGGGAGAAGAAAATTTTGAGGATCCGCAATTAAAAGGAAAGCAGACAAGAGAGAGGATATCTCGGTCGAAGTCTAAGTCTGTAGGACTATGACTCAGTCTCTTGAGGGTGTCTAAAGGTACCACTCTCTAGCAAACACGAGCTTGCTCGAATACGTTACTGTTCTAGAACACGTACCTATTTACCAACGTATAATCAATTCTATCAATCAGTGACTGTGACTAAAGATAGAGTTTGCTAAATATAGAGACACCTGCAGGCCAGTAGTTCTGTGTTTTTTTGCGTGTGTATATGCATATGCGTATCAATTTTCGTTTTAATTTTCCAGCCGAAACAAAAACAATTGAAAATAATCGTTTCGCGAGTTCATGCATTATCGAAGATGGAAAAATCGCTAATACCACTTGCATCGGTTAAATCGAATTTTTCAATATTGTCGACTCGTTTTTTATTTCGATGTTTATCGCATCGGATACAAGTGTACGATACGGCGTTTTCACGGAATTTTCAATACGTCCGACGTAATAGCAGCGTTTGAAAAAAAATTCAAACGGCGAGTTGGAGATACCACGTGGCACGTTACGAAAGATAACTTTCCCTCTCCCAATGAAAAGCCAAAGATTTCACCGACGACTCGATGTGCCCAATATATATATATAAAACTGTATGTTCCGTGTGTTACGTAGATAATACGTACTTGCATGAGTATATATGCGCGCGCGCGCGCGCGCGCGCGTGCGTGTGTGTGTAATTCGTCGACTTTAAAACTCTCTAAAAGTACGAATAACGTGTGCACAAAACTGAACATAACGACAGAAGATATAGAGCAAATATAGTAACGCAATATAACACTAGCGACTAATTCACGCAATCTCCTCTATATAGAGACAATAGAATATTAATAATACGTATAGATATATATATGTATAATGTATAAGACACTCGAATTACGCAAACCACGTGGACACAGAATATATAGACATTATGTATAATTAATACCGATCATCAAACTGCCAACGATCATCTAGCGTCAATCAACTGTTTCTAATACACCCATAGCCTCTAAGTGATAGTCAATCAACGATAAAAAAAAATGGAACGCTCAAACGACGTGAAAGACGTGTGTAAAATAATCGGGGTGAACTAAAAGAGGAAACTAAATGGATACAAACTAATAAATCTGTAAAGACGGAAACGTATATAAAAGATCTCAAGATATACGCAAGATATTGTAAATTAGCTGATGCTGGTTTCGCTTGCCAGAACTAAACGTCGACCCAACGTGTCAACTAAAGCAAAAGAGACAGAGAGACAGGGAATGAAAGAGACATATAGATAGACAGATAGATAGATAGATAGATAGATAGATAGATAGATAGATAGATAGATAGATAGGTAGGTAGGTAAGTAAGTAGGTAGATAGATAAAGTGACAGAGTAATAGAAATAGAGAGATAGCGATAGTGAGACAGGGATAGAGAGAGAGAGAGAGAGAGAGAGAGAGAGAGAGAGAAAGATTAACTGACAGAAAAACTAAATGGTCGACGAAAAACTAACAATAAATGTGTCTGATTAATCAAGAAACGTATATAAAACTAAGGAGACTAGTCGAACGCACAATAAACTGCCAGGATCAACGGGGGATTAGTTAGTTAATTAGTTAGTTAATTAATTAATCTGCTGCTCGACTGTTCTCTGTTACTGCACTTTGTACTGTTACTTATGGCGTTTGTATCGTTTGCCGTTTCGCAGAACTGTGACTGACTCACTTGGAATTTTCGAAACCAGCTTTAGCGGTCTGAGGACCCTGAAGGAACGTAGCATACGCAGGTCGACGTCCACGTTTGTTTCGGCGAACACGGTCATCGACCTAATCCAAGGATTACTCTAGAATCTATCTGCTCGACCGAAAGAAACCGATCGACGTGCGATCTCCTTATATCTTAAATCAGTGCGGAGAAAGATCCTTTCCTTTCCATCGTCGCTTTCCAATTTCTGCGAACATTCGGCCGCGGGCAAACGTTTGACGGATGTTTCAACGTCGAATTCAACGAAATCAAAATGAAACACGACGCAGCGAACGATGGAGAAAGAGACTTTCTCCGTAAACAGGGCTCCTCGAGGCGAGCGCAATCGGGGGGAATAAGAAGTCATCGTTTAACGCGAAATCATCGAATCGGAACGTAACGCGGTGGAAAATCGATCAAAGCCTGACCAAATAACATTCTCCTCGTCCACTGTTTTCCTCTCCACGTGTTTTGCTTCGCTCGAACACGCTAACTGTGTTTCGAGATGAAGTGAGTGCGCGTGGTGCACTTCCAGCGAATGATAGACAGACAGAAAGATGGAGAGATGGAAAAATATAGAAATAGAGGCAGATAGATAGTTAGATAGATAGATAGATAGATAGACAGAGAGAGAGAGAGAGAGAGAGAGAGAAAGAGCGAGAGAGAAGAAAAAGTGGAAAGAGCAAGAATGCGCTCGTTCGTTTGCACGGAGGAGAAGAACACGAGGAGATGGAGAATGAAATGATAAGTGAGCTCGCGGTGAAACAAAGTAACGAGAAAAATAAAGGGAAACGAAAGTACGTAAAACTTGAGTGATGAGCTTTTGCGAATTTTTACCGGAGGAGAAGATCCCTCTTCTTCGTGTTCCCGGATTGTTCCAGACGTCTCATTCCGTCTTGTGGAAATCGATCAACGAGCCCTCCTGCGCTCGGCAGACCGAACGCACGGGGAATACGAAAAAGCGGGATCTATCGTCGTCAAACATTGTGCCGAAGAAGAAAGGGGATAGATTCGGTAGAAATGTAATAGTAGAAAATGGTTCGCTCACCCGGTCACCACGACGAAGAAATCCATGATGTTCCAGATGTTGCGCAGATAGGAGCCACGGTGGAGGACGAAGCCAAGGGCGAGGATCTTGAGGCTCGCCTCGACGCAGAAAATCCCGAGGAAGTAGATTTCTGTGGCCTCGAGCTTCTGCGCGAGTATGGTTTTGTCCTGCTTCGGCAGGTGCTCCTCGAGGGCGAGGACCACGCAATTGGCGATGATGGTGAGCAGGACGGCGTACTCGAAGGGCGGCCATTCGATTATGAAGCGAGTGTGCTTCCTGATGCAGTTATCCTCCGACAGGATGAACAGCGACGTAGTGCCCTTGCCACCTCCCCCACCGCCACCCGCCCCTCCGCCCTGATCCCGGCCTGGCGCCATGTCCACCAGACCAGGTACCTGTTTACAATTTCCTTCCGTTTAATCTTCCCTTACCCATCCCCCTTTCTCATCCCTCCCCCCACCCCCACCCCCACCCCTTCGACGTTCCACGAACTCTACAAACACAACGAGACCAGAGTCGTTCGGCAATATCTTCTACGTGCTGGCACGTTTCAGCTTCTATTTGGTTGTTTCGCGTTTTCCAGAGGCAGCCGCGCAAATTGTACGTACAAGAGAGAAACGACCGCGTTTTCGCGAAAAAATTGGATTTTTCCTCGCTGCGACAAGGCAGCAGATGGGAAAACAGATACTGCTTCGAGGGCAATGTCGCGCGGCAAAGGAAAGGAACGAGAACGTACGGACTGGACACAGAAAACGGCCCACAAGAACGATACGATCAACGAATATTTTTCTCGGACGGTTTTCCCCAAGTTCGCTCTTACCTCCCCTCCAAAGCTAGTCCAGTCACCGAGACCACTCAGTCCGGCCAACCTCGGCCTTCTCCTGTACTGACTCGCGTATCCAGGGTCCCTTTGTGCCGCCTCTTGCGCTGCCAACCTGTAAAGCACGCAAGATGAAAGGTGTTTGCCGCCGAGAGAAACTGAAAGCAGGTTATCGAGCACGCGTATGTGACGGTACATCGTGCCGCTACCAGACGATACGAATCGATTTTGCAAACTTTTGCGGCGTGTCACCGGCAAACACGGAAACGAAATACGCGATCGCGAGAAATGGACGCGGATCGCGCTTAGCTTTCGCGTGATACGCGACATTCAACCAGCAATTTTCGAAAAGAGATTCCGTCTGCCGAGATAAGAAATACAAAGTCACGCTACCGAAACATCGCGATGCGACAAAATGCGCGAGTGTGTATATATATATATATATAAAAGAATGAAATTATTTTTTCAAGAGTGTAGAATCGCCTGATCGGGTGGTGATCGTCAAGCGTTTCGCCAGGGAACTTGTTAATGGCCGACGCGAACGTGTAATACGTCGCTGGAACTAATTAACTACATTAGCCGAGACTTTTGCAACTAGGATTCTGCTCCTAAGCGTCTCCTGGCAGGAAAGTGCAATCAAGGTAGCTGGTAATGCAATAACTCGCGACAAGGATACCACCAGGACATCCGTGGTGCATTTTGTTGCGTGCCGCATGCTTTCGAGCACGCGCTCGAACCTCGGACAAGATTGCATCCTATTCGTCGGGCCTTAATTCTTTATTCTGCTGCACGTTCATGAACAAAATATGGTCAACTGTCAACATGGTGTAACGTGATCAAACACTTCTTCAACGCATTCCCTCAACTATTATTTTTTTCTAATTCATCGAACTAGTTAGCTAACAAAAAAAAAAAAAAGTTGATTGCTGAATTTGCACAACGTGCGAAAGAATATATTCTTGATCGACCGTAGTTGCACTTGGGATCTTCCTGGAAACCCACTAAAGTGCTCCTTAAGTTCTGAGACTGTCGGAACGCCCGATGCCCTTCATTCTATAACGAGAGTATAATCGAATAATGCATGATTTCTAATAGTGAGCAGTTGGCTCTTTTAAATAGTATCTTCGTTTTATTTGGTTTTATACTAAATTAACATTCAGCGTTGATATCGAAATTTATTCAATCATCGTCGCGTATATCTGAGCATCCTTTTCCACGTGTTAGCTTGGCTCGCGATTATCTTTCTTGATTAAACAGCTTTGCATCATTCGCAAGTTGATAGGAATCGCAATGTCAGAGAATTAAAAGAGACTCGACGAGTACTATTAAATCTGACAAAATTACGTAAATAAAAACATCGTAATTCAACATTGTATTATCTCGACCATATTCGATTAACACGTTGACACATGTGGCTGATACTTTGATGTTATATTAGAAAGTGTGCACCATCAAATGTATAGTTTGTTAAATTCGTTTGGTAAATAAAAAAAAATCGCCATATAGTTGAAAATTAGAATTAGAAGAATTTAAAGTGTATTTATTGAAATAAAGCAGGATTTATTTAATTTTAATTCAATAATTATAAATACAACTGATGATTAATTAAGTGATAATTTTTATTTGTAATAAGTAATTAATAATTTGTTTTTCTGTAATTTTTTAAAACATTCCAAACAGTCTTTCTCTGAATCAGAGTCGGAATATTCTTCCCCCGTGGTGTATTCATAAGATTCATTACCTAACGATTCATCTTTCTCGTTTGAAGAGGATGAGAGTATTATTGAACTTAATCTTTTTTCCGGCTTGCAATTATAAATTCATCAGACGAATCATCTATTTCCATATCAATGTTATCCATACTCTAATGGACAAAACTTAACAAAAAATAAAAAATGCTAATGACTGTTGCTTATACATTTACTTACTACTCTGTTGCGATTTGCTTGCACACTATTTCACTTCGCGTTCGATGAATGTAGAGATTCGCGGAATTCTTAACAATCCTTCGTAACGAATGTTTGATATTCTTGCGCTAAAAACCCAATATTAGAAAAAGTAGCAACAGAAATGGTTATCGTTGCCAAAAAATTTCACATTACACTTTGCAGCGCCGACGTCAACGTGTTAACGCAAAATTTCTTCAGAATCAGAAGACAATTAATCACGATGGCTTTAAATTTGATCTCTAATCGGCAAATTTCAAATAGTGGTTTTTAACGACAACGAATGAACTTTTCTGGAAATTGTGCACCGTGATTCTATATGTGAAAATTAGTATTTTCGTGTATATATAAGTATACCAAATTTGAATCTCATTTGCAAGCCGAATGAAGTTTTTACTTCATGCTTTAATCTTTTCATTCTTTTATTTGTATTATTTTAATAAAGTTATTTTTTGATTGTATAGCGTATATTCTGGTTTCAACATTTATTTTAATAATATAAATAAATTTCAAGCTCTCGAAAAGCTAAACAATATATAATTTTTATATATTTTTCAAATATTATATATATTTACCGTAATATTATATATATTTATCCCAAATATTATTATATATTTACAATATTATTATATATTTACCATTTCTATGCGATATTCTGGGATAGATTATGCAAAATTGTCTCGTCGATCAACGTATTAAATTGACTATCATCTATATCTTCTTTGAATTTCTTTTACATTTTTTATATCTCATAGCAAATTTTGTGGCAGTCGCGGTATTGAGTTTCAACAATCCTCTGATTGGTGTTTGGCTAATAATAATTTCAATACAAAATGCAATAAAAACTTCTTATATACAGTGCCTTATATGCAGTATTTTCTACGAATTCATTACAAACATAAATGAAATGTTCGAAACACGAGAGCACGCGCAATCTCATTGATCAATTATATAGTCATCTAATTTAATACACTCAGCCGCAAATACGAAGTTGGTTGTCGATGCAAGAAATAATTTGCTACCCACGCTGACCTCGTACATGTAAAACGCATCAACACGACATTATCAGTCAGCCACAGATGTCGTAATAACAGTAACAACGTTACCTATCGATGTCGCAATGATCGGTTGTTATCATTGCGGTATATAGTACCGATTGTGATCGGTTATTGCATTAACACGTAATTAAGCGTGTCGAAACGAGAAGATTCATTTTCAGATGATGATCGTTCTACATTCTGACCTGAACATTTCTTCAAAACCTGTTTCCTCGACGATAAATCGTCTTTTTCTTTCCATACAGAATCTCTCGGATAAAATGATTAGAGGCGAAAAAAGCGCGACTAAATTGAAACCGACTTCTTGCCAGAGATTGCCCGTTCGTTCGTCTTTCCGACCGGTCTGAATTATTAAAATCGAAGCGCGAATAATTGATCGAACGTACTCCATAATGGTAAGATCGATAGTACTCTCGAAAATGAGCTAACATAAACCGCTTCCGAATAACTTAACAGCGGAGAACGATGTAACGTATCGCCAAACATCGCTCGCTCCTCGTTCGAGCCACCTCAAATGATTGTTATTCCAGCAACAGGTACAACCTATTGCTGATTACGCATGGTCGGAAACTTTCGGGATTTAATTGCTCGGATTCGTCCCGAAAGTCGGAATCATTCTTGCCGTCAGACAAACCAAAACTTAAAAACACACATACAGTCGATAATTGATCTCAAAGAACATCGTGGCTTCGAGAAATTCACGATAAAAATTGTGACCTGATGCGAGATTTCTTAGAGTTTCTCGGTTCGCCATACCATACTCTCGTGCTCGAAATTGCGAGAGGCAAATTAATTTCACGTCGGCGAGCTAAAAATTCCAAGTTAAAAACCCGTGGTGAAGGTTAATCGCGATTTATGCGAAGCAACGTCCAAAAGGACTTTTTACAGGTTACCGAGCGACAATTCGGAGCACCAAAATCCGTGCCAAACTCTCGTGTCGCCGGCCACCCGTGTTTTTTATTCGCGGTAATTAATACGAGAACCCTTTCCTCTCTCTCTCTCTCTCTCTTTTCGATACGTTTGCCTTTCCAACGATCTCAATCGTTTCGTTCGCGCACACTCGATCCCACCCCGTCTCCTTTTGAATATTCACGACTCCAGTCTTTTTCCGAATGATGTGGAACAGAGTTGGCAGACTCATCGCCAGTGGGATCAACGAACTCGAAAACGTTCCATCGCGATCGAATTCCCGCAAAAGCTTGATTCTATCGAGTACATTCGACGCTGTGGATTCTGTAGAATTGACCAATACACATCATCAGTGTAACCATGTACTAACCAACGATAGAACCTAAAGTCTGGTTGACTGTAACTAATGATACTGATTAATCGCGTGATTTAAATTTCGTTTTCACGATACGGGCAAACTTCATAGATTTTCGATGTAAAAAGTGATAAATTATCAAATGGAACAAAGAAACGTAGAAATGCTCTATTCTCGCACAAATGCCGCAACTCTTACTAATTGAATCGACGAATGTCCAGAGCTTACAAATTTAGTTTAGAAAAAATTACAGAGAGATACGAGGATACGTTACTGACTGAGTTACGATCTAAAAAGAACCGAATATTCGTGAACCGATGACGGTGGACGAAGGCGCACGCAAAAATAATTGGCCTTCGATTCCAGATCGTGAACTAACGAGGGAGCGGCCGCAAGGGAAGGCCATTTTTTTCATCTTCTCGTAGGTATAAATATGCGATATCGAATTTTCCAACCCGAGCCATCACGAAAAGACATGTGAATTGATCAACCATAATATTCGTCCATTTCGATCATCGTACGTGATTCGAATTTATAAGACAATTACACATTACATCATATAAGACAATCATTTAAATGCGACGAGAGAAAACAATCTTGTCTAGCATTCTAGTTGGTGGTGAACCGTTTCAGCGTCAAGAAACATTAGTGTCTATTCGCAACAACTGGGACGGCACTTAAAAGTTTATTATGGCTCATCAGTTATCGACGATACTTCTCGAGAGTTATTAATATCTTTCGGGAAATCAATATGAAAGACGTGACGCCGCGCTATAACGGATCTCCTTGAAAATTGTTGTATCAGTGTGCATGATTCTCACGTTAACCCTTTCAGAAGTCGTTTAATCAGCCATTACTACAAGACTATCAGTTACCCTTAATTTCTGTACGATCAACGAACAAATAACATCAACGATACGATCACATTCTTGCATAATCTTACGGTTATTCTGAACATAATGCATTTGTTAACAGTGTAAAATATGTACTACAGTGAATTAGGATTAGATTTATTGACATCATATTTAGTTATATTTCAAATGTAATGAAACTTCCTAACCTCTCAAGATAAGTGCTATTATATTTCATATATACATATAAAATTCTACCGTAGTCTCTCATAACCGTTCAGTTTATGAGAGAAAATCAAACTTTTACAAGAACAAGTATTGCAGATTCTCAATTCACTTTCTCAATGAATGTACAATGATGATTTAAAAAATATGTCGAGTATAAAAAGTGTGTAAAGACATTTCGAGGAATTTAAAATTAACTTCCTCACTAATTTCAATGATATCGAACTCTCGTAGTTTCCTCTTATTTGCAAAAAAAAAACTGCCAATACTAGCGTATTAAATCCTACCTATATGTAATACACTCATAAAGCATAGCAGACATATCACCATCACTTTCTTTATCATTGTCACATTTAACGAATCTAACCAAATGACTTCTACAAAAACTTGTTCACAATTATATTTACATCCTAGAAAACATCAGTTTATTTGCAACATTCGTACGTTATAGAACAGAGAATAACGTCTTTCACTGAATTTGTTCGGAAAATAACTGTTGTAACGCAAGAGTTACCGGCCGCTTTATGGCGTTTTCACATCGAGGAAACTAACTAAATCCAAACTTATTACGTTAATGATATTCATTGTTAATTGCGAATTATAACAGATATTTCTTACGATCTTGCACGTGCAGTTTGTGCACGCAGTTTTACCGAAGTTTTCTCAACTCTTGTTTATACGTACTATAAACAAAATATTAGGTTCAAATTAGGCTACTGCATCGCACTGTTCTGTAAAACGGCTGGCCACCGATATCGAATCTTACGTTGCTACGGATTTGGACAATTATTGGTAGAATTGACCGTGGTAACGTTTGTTGTGAATCAAGAATTCGACATTATCGCGAGAGGAAAAAATTGTTCAGATTTTCTATACATATTTCAAAATCTGTGTAGATCAATCAATAGACTTTTTTTGAAAAAAAAAGAATTGCTGAAAGTTATTTATAGACGTATACTGTAGATGTAGAGTAAATTACGAGCCGATGGATAAAGAAAAAGGTCATCCAAAATTGGAAAAAAACGCGATAGGGAGTATGTGAAAAATCGGCTGGAAGTACGCGTTATCGTGCACGAGTTCTAATTCATCCTTGAGGCAGCTCCCACGCAGTACGGGGTGCAGCTCGAATAGAGGTTAACGTTAAACCGAGAACGATCGAGAGGAATAGTATATTCGAGCGGAAGAAAGGGTAGAGGGCAAAGGAAGAGGGACAGAGAGCGAGAAGGTAGGGGATGAATTTGGCGGCCGGCTAAGAATCGCAGCAGCTCGAGTGCGCCGGTCGCACCGCCCTGGATCGCAGGGATTCGGGCTGGCGCGCAGCCGAATCACCGCTCTGCGCCACGTGCGCAGTATATCTGTCGCCTATATGTCCGGCATCTTGCTGCTCGCTGCTTCCTAACTTTCCTACCTACCCTTTGCTGCCCGGTGTATTTTTCGTACAGTATCTGTACGCCGCCAGAGCTGATCGAACGATCCCTAGAAGTACCAGCGCCGGTCCAAGCATCGTCGCCAACTGATACCACTGCTCTCCTCCGAGAATGCGTCTCTGTGGGCGCGGGGCGTCTCCCGGCAGCCAGGTCTGCCGCGTTGCGACCGCGATCGTTACCCGAAAAGCCGGCTAATGTCGCCCTCTAAATGCGCGAAACGATCTTGCCAAAAATCACCAGACTAACGAAAGGCGTTGTGACGCGAGCGCGGCTCCACTATCCACCCTCTTCCGTCTCCATCTTTCTTTATCTACCTACCCTGTCTCTTACTCTCTGTCTGCCTATCTGTCTGTCTGTCGGTCGGTCTGTCTATCTGTCTGTCTGTCTGTCTGTCTGTCGGTCTGTTTGTCTCTCTCCCTCTCTCGAATACACACACCTCGATTCTCTAGCATCTCTGCGTTATCGAGGCTACAGTTGACGACGTTGCGGAGCTACCTAGAGAGAGGGGATCCCTCGTGACGTCACTTTACCGCCATTTTGTCCAGTGACGTCAACCGAGCCACGACCATCACGACCACAACTACCGGCCACGTACCTTCCAACCTATTCTACGTTTCCACAGGCTTCTTCTCCAAACCGGCTCCTACACACCTCGCCATCGTCGTCATTTTGCCTGCCTGTTTACGTTAATCAATCACTATTACCGCCCATCCACGATGATTTTTCTTTCTTTGGAAATTCAAAAATATATATTGAACAGACCCATTAAAACATACCCATTCGTACAATCGTCGCTTTCCACGTGAAGAATCAAAGATCATCCCCCTTCGTGAATCGAAACATTGAACTTGTAAATATTAAGTTTAAGGCCAATTTCGCACGGCGATATATGTATCGTGATTCTCGCGCGCTAACGATACTTTTCGATACTATCGATGGACAAGACGTTGAAACAAACTGTATCGTTTACGCGACGCACCCTGTGAACATGAAAGTTCTTCCACTCAAGAAAAATCCCGAATTCGGAAAGAAAATTAACAACTAAAGTGTTATTTCATTTCGAACGTGTATTTCATACATGTATCGCGATTCACGTACATATCTACGTGTGAACTAGACTTAATGTTTACATTTCGATGCTTAGATTCAACCATCTACACAATGTAATTAATATTTTAAATTAGCTCGACTTAATGTTTACATTTCGATGCTCAGATTCAACCATCTACACAATGTAATTAATATTTTAAATTAGCTCGACTTAATGTTTACATTTCGATGCTTAGATTCAACCATCTACACAATGTAACTAATATTTTAAATTAGCTCGTCCATAGATATTCAGTTGTACCGTTGCACATTTGTGAAAATGCAAAGATCTTCTCAAATCAGACGCAATCGCAGTTGTACGGGTATCGAAGCGTCCCAACACGCCGCGCCGGTAGCCAGTGCGTAAATCTAGGTCGAGCTAGTACGTGGGTAACGGCATTCGGGGGAATTCGATGCAGCGATTCACTATGCTCGGTATCGAGTGACACGATGACCTTAGACAATGTTCGTCTTAATTATTCGATGTGATGCGCTCCAGGCGCCAGTCAATCGACCACAATAATCGCATCAGCCGGTGACGGCGTGCCAAGATCTTACGCTGGCGAACACGCGTCCCCCGATACTACCCGGTTCAATACTTTGTGTCACGCGTTCCTAATAAATAAGCTTCGGGAAGGAATTCCCAGAAACTCGTCCAACGACGCGATTCTATCTGCAACATGTAGCAAGTAGGACGCGTGGAAGCCAAAGAGGTCCGCGCGACGTTCGGCTCGATGCCATTGTTGTAAGCTTGCCGATAAATTAGCCATTAATGGCGGCCGAATAAAATGAATGTCAATTGTCACGATTTCATCAAACGCAAGCATTAAGCATTGTAATGAATTCTGCACGACATTTTCGAATTTGAGGTTTTCCATACTCGAGATTGAAAGCGTAGGGCAATTATTTAAAAAAGGGGCGGTCTCGCCAATTTCGACGATTTTTAAATACGTTGTAAAAATTAACATTTTGAACAACTTTTTCCTATGTACGTACATATGTAACCGCCGCTCGGCCTTAGTTTCCGAGATTTTTGCAAAAAACTGTTGCTACTACTACAATGAATATTGCCTATAGCTACGTGTCTGTGACAACGTGTGTGTAAGCGATGGTTCTATAGATAACCGGTCGCCTCCCGGCGAACGAAATAAAGAACTTAATCGGAACCTAATCCATTAAATTAGTTACCAAGTAGAATAGTTAGGTTTAAGTAAAGTTCAGGTTAGGTTTTCTTATTCCGAATCGAATTTTCAAGTACACCCGTTATACGCGTCCATTGCCGACCGCCTTGATGTGCCTATAGAAAAACCATAAACAATCGGCGACTCAACGCTTGCACACACGCTGCCACAGACACGTAGCTATAGGCAATATTCAATAGTTTTTTGCAAAAATCTCGAAAACTAAGACCGAACGGCGGTTACATATGTATGTACATAGGAAAAAGTTGTTCGAAATGTTTATTTCTACAAGACATTCAAAAATCGTCGAAATCGGTGAGATCCCTCCTCTCCTCCCTTTTCTAAATAATTACCAAGCGTAATTATTAGTTATGAGTTAGTTATGGCGAGTATCGAACGAAAATATACCTACGAGCGAAATTAGACAATCGGATGATCGATTGGCGCGTTATCGACAGTTCATGTGGCGTGAAACACTTCGAATCTGCGCGATCTTCTGCGTTAGATATATTATAATCAGCGCACATGCATGTGTAGAGACGATTTCATTTTGAGCTTCAAAACTATTACAGGGTAATCCACTGATTAATTAATCCAAAGTCGATACTGTCACGTCATCAGTGGCCAGTATCGTTTCTGTGTCATTAGCGACTACAGCAAGGGAGATGATTGTGCATGTAAAATAAAAGCGAGAGTATATGATCAATTCGAAAGAATCATCCTGTAAAATATTCGGATATAGTATTATCCAATCATCAGAATCAAATAGAATTCGAATGTAAAATTTTAACTTCAGGTTGTTATTAGTTTCTAAGATATTAATAGAACTTCAGGTAATTTAGGTAGGTCGCATAAACAGATGTTACTAACGTAACTGTCTTCGCTGTATCGTACAATCGTCCGTTTCCATCAAATGTCAACAACGTAATGGCAATATTCGTTCTCGGTATCTATCTATAGGGTGTCTCATTTAAAATCGACGATATTTCACTGATACTAAATTTTACAGACATTTCATAAGTAATTGATGGCCAACTGCCTCACGATGACCGAGTTAAAAAAATGAACTCGACATTGTTCCCAATGTGAAATTTCGAGGGAATAGGAGGAGAATCTCAAATATAAAATTTTAGTTTCGAATTTTTATTAGTTTCTGAAATATTAATAAAAAGCTTTCGGTACAATACACTGAATTCCTACACAGATTATGAGTAATACGATCAATGCTGTAGTAGTTATTGTTGGTGAGTATCGTATGTACACTTTACGTAATAACGATATCGGTTTTATAAAAGTGTGCGTTACTATACATTTATTACTTATACATTTAATGGTTTGATGAAGAATATGTTCCTAAATTTGTATACTGATACTCAAAGTTGTTCAAGAGATAGCATTAAATACTTCCTTTGGAATCGGCCACTTTATCGACATTCATCGGAACAGTGGGACCAAGTATGTAACGAATTATGATATATAATAATAAAACATCGTAATATTTCTTACTGTGGCATAATAAATAATGGTATGATAACAAATCTCGACGCACTTTAAGCTATCTCGCGTAAACTCCGTTATTTATATATCGGACTATTATCATAATATATGCATATATACCTCAATTTTTATTTTTTTAGCGAATAATGTAAAAAATTTATAATGGTCACGAAGTTTAATCATATTGATTATGAGATATTCTATAAATATTCAGATCGATATTGCTATTGGATCATCGATTATTTGACACCTGGCACAAAGAATATTACAACGAAAACTGTTGATATAAGTAATTTAATGTATCGTACCGAAAATTTTTTTGTTAATATCTCGAAAACTAACAAAAACCCGAAACTAAAATTTTATATTTAAGGTCCTTCTCCCCTTATCTCCATCTCCTCAAAATTCTATATCAATCGCAACAATACTCGACACTTTCCTGCAATTTTATCAATCATTATTTGATACTTTTATAAGTGTTAAACTTGTTGATAGTACTTTTCTTAGAACTGATGGAAATCGTGGCGAAATCGCCAGTATCTTTTTGATATTCAGAGTTAATTTAATGAACAGCTCCGTTTATCATTGCTTCTGGCACAACTTCGATGTTTCTCATTGGCACAGATTGTTCCTACTAACATAACGTTTGAAGATTGCGTTAGCCTCGAGTATATTCGATGAATCAATTATCTGATTCTAATTTTACCGTCTTTTGTAAATAACTAACATCGAATGATCCGAGAAAAAAAATGCTTTGATCAGTCTAATGCAAAAACAGGAAGATATCGATAATAGTGTGTTCCGTGACAACGTCGTTATGTGCGTCGTGTATGTTTATTATTGGCAAACTCGTACGAAATTGGAACTTTGTCAGAGTCTTATTCGCGAGCGACAAAGTAGATGAAAGGAAGAAGAGGGGCCAGGCGCAATTGGAATACTCACGGTTTAATGTTGACGAGCCTAATACGAAACTAAAGGGCCATAACGTTAAGAGCATTGTGCATTAAACTCGTGTAAACGCAGGCGAACGCCGGTGGAAACGGATTGAAAGCGAGGGAAGGCCAACGCTAAAGAGCCACATCGCCATAATAACCGCCTACGTTCCCCGGTAAAATTACTTTTCGGTCTATTTGTCCCCGGAAACCAGAGTTACGTCAGCTGTACACGTGTGCGACTACGCGAGTACGTGCATCCGTTTTCGCTTCGACAATCCCTTTCCATTCCCCTAGCATGCCCTTGCCTTGCTGCCATCAACCCTTGTTCTGCGATCGCGCATTGTGTCACCGTGTATGATGTTTACGTACACCTCGTGTACGAATATGTCGATCTACATGAGCGATCTCTAACCCACGGTTATCCTTAGGTGCGTACACAGTTGTTGCGTAAGGTAGTGTACCTTCAGAAATATGTAATGAAAAGACGAAAAGAAGTCTCGCGAGGTTGCATCAACACGCTAGGCTATCTGATTCTATTTACTACATAATACTTTCAACTAATAGATATTTCTGTATTGTTTAAAAATGTGTTGAATCTATTAGAAATAATCAATCAGGCGCATGTTTTTTCCAAGGAATTTCTCTATCTCTCGCATACCGTGTGGTACTACTGCATATTGTAACTGATTACTCCAACATTTTCATATACCAAAATCAATTGTCAAATGCGATGAACTAACAGTGTTACGGATGCGTCTATTAATAAACAAATCGATCCTGTATTGAACGGGGTAACAAGCAACAAATGCGTATACATCTTTAACGATATTGAGATTACGTGAACTATTTTCGATTTTTTTCCTATTTTTCTTTCGGCACTTCTTATCCTTGTGGTGACATTATCAGTTGTAATAGAAATTTTCTATTCGCTGAAAACAATCGAAATTTCAAACAGAATGTAGGCAATAAACGTTTGCAAAAGTGGTGGTAATACGTAAATAAATTTAATCGATGATAATAAGGAAGGAAAATAGGCGAAATCAACTTGTGGAGGTCGAAGACACGAGTACCTTACAATACATCACTCGTCGCCAGTACTACAAACGTTTCGCCTGCGTCTAAACGCATGCGTTTTAGAGCACTTTGTTGGTCGACAACGATTAAACTGCGTATGTTCAGCTTCGAAGCGTGAATAAAAAAAAATGCGATTCGTGTTTCAGTTATGGCCGTCTCAAATTTTTCTCAAGGATTTCTTAATCTTCACCAATAACCACATCCGAGAGATAAAATTTTAAATCGTGAAAATTGTTCGAAAGAAATCGTTTGATATATCGAATTACAGTTGCGAAGTCAGTTTCCCAGGAGGAAATCAATATTTTGTTGCATCATTCTTTGAACTATTTGTTTCATTTTGAAATCAGTACCAGGAGAAAATTGAGCAATTGATTTCTCTGTATGATTTAACAAATTAAACGGCTGTGGTATAGCGTGACTCATTCGTCAGAATGAAACGAAGTTTCTAGAGGATGGAGGGAAAGGGGAGAAAATCTTGAATATAAAATTTTAGTATTTTAGCGAGTATTTGTTCTGAGACACTAACAAAAAAACACTACATTGAATTCTACCTATGTAAACATGACTAATACAACGGTCAATCATCGTAATTATTTCTCGTCGGTGAATTTTTACACAACAGCGATGTTGGTCTCAGTATCTATAGGGTGTTTCACTTAAAATTTGACCTCAACTTACATTGAATTTTGCCTGCATAGACGTTATTAATGTTTCATTGGTTAGCTGCTAGTTAATTTGATCCATATAGTTACTTACGATAAGATGTTGGTAAAATTCGTCAATTAGTTGGATTTTAAGTGCAACACGCTATAGTTATTGGGGGCCGGTATCGCTATTACGTCATCGGCTATTCGACAGTTAACGGCAACGACTATTTCAGTGATGATGGTCGTAGATGATTTGCATTGATAGCGTTTATATAAGTAAGATTCACTGTACTGTACTCAAAGTTTTTTATTAATAATAACATCTCGGAAATGAATAACGACTGTTAAAATTTTATATTCGGGATCCTCTTCTCTCCCCCATCTTCTCAAAACTTCTTTCCATTCAAACGAATGAGCCATACTACATTATATCGAATTAAACATTTATGGTAAATTGACATCATAATTTATGTATTGTAATAATTTATCGGTCGCCAATAACGTGCCATGAATCATTCGTAAAATCGAATGTTGGAAACGATATTGTATCGAATTCTAACCCGATGCTGTTTCTAAGAAACATGATTTCTCGAGACGAGGGAAAACGTTGAAACGCAAGACAGGTTTAGCAAGTCCAGAGCAAACACGCAAAACAGAGGCACAATCGTTGATCCTGTAAATATTTGCCTAGTTCCGAGATGCGAGAGAATCCGTTACAGTTACAGATCCAATTCTGCAACACGAAACTTTTTAGGGAAACTTTTTCGATTCTCCGCAGTCACCAACAGTTTGCTGATTTAACAATGAGCAGTAGCGGTAGAAAAAAAATGAATGAACGTTTGAAAAGAGGACGAACGTAGGTTGAGGAGAGAAAGAGAGTTTCTGGCAGGGTTTCCTTCAGATTGGCGAACGCTCAAGTAGCAGTCGCAACGATGGAGGATAAAGCTGGATAACTACGTAATTCGTAACGTTGACAAAGCGGACGATCGTCTGGCGCCTTGGAACATCTTGAAACGCTGCTGTGAGATGCGCATCTATGATTTTAACTCTTTTGTACGACCGAGAAAGAGGAATCAAAACGGAGGGAGGAAGGGAATGGAACAACGCCATGGCCAGACGCCGAGGACGTCTGACTTGTTCCACGCCCACGCTCTTTGCCGCACACGCGATTTCTGAAGGAAAGCGCGCATCAATCAATGCGAATACACATGATATGTATTTCTTTTTTGCATCCTAGAAAAAAATCAGCCGCTATCCTTTGCGCACGCTTTCGTCTTTACGATCAATCGCTTTATTTGCCAATATCATTAAACACGATTCGATTATTCGACATTGCGTGTGGAGTCATAAAAGACAAATCGTTTCAAGTAAAGTGAGGTTCTCTCCCCCTCCTCCAGCTTCTAGTACATATTCATTTTAACATACTGAATATAATACGAATATTGAATTTTTTTTGGCAGAAATTACATATTTCCAAGATATAAAAAGGTTTTATGTTTGGATGTGATTTGTTACATGCTTTGTGCCGCGATGCGTCAAACTTTAAATACAGAAAGATAAATTTTGCAGATTTGTCCAATCCAAACCAACATCAATACTACTGCCAATAACTTCCAAGAAACGTTCTAAGAATCTTCAGCATTCAGAGAATCGTTGTTGGACTCAAGATGATATTCTACAGACAAAGATGAAAAATGAATTCAGGAAGGATAACGGCAGATGAGCTAGATTCATTCTTTATTTGGAACAAATCGACGAATGATAATAAATTGTACAATTATGAAGTAATTTTTGTTGTTCTTTCGTATACATTCTAATATTGTTTTTATCATATGATACGTAGTATATACTTTTTTAATGTATAGCTGTGTATTTTTGTAATTTCAA
Source organism: Frieseomelitta varia (assembly GCF_011392965.1). Taxonomy (NCBI): domain Eukaryota; kingdom Metazoa; phylum Arthropoda; class Insecta; order Hymenoptera; family Apidae; genus Frieseomelitta; species Frieseomelitta varia. Next base: position 40,876 of record NW_025109694.1, read on the forward strand.
TCGGAAACGGATAAAATTCGCATTCAATACGTCAAAACGAGTAAAACAACGTATCACATGTAAACTAAAATTGAGAGGGGTGAGAGGAGAATGCAACTTCAATACGAGCGACCTATCTTCGTCCATTGAAACCAGACACTGGCAAAATGTTATTGGCTATTCAATTCCTAATGATCAAAGATGGAGCAACGTTATTCGTTACTCTTAGAAATGTTTTCATACATATGTACATCGTGGTTGTCACTGGAGAACGCGCATGGCAGTTCGAGGATTACGAAATCCTACGTGACTCACAGTCGAAGAAGAAGGAAGAAACGGGCGGGAGGAGAATGGTGGGAGACGGGAGGAAAGTTTTATGAATCAAAAAATAAAGCACGAGACGGCGACGGTCGTCCACACGTATTCGAATGGATGATTTGGTGACTACAAATGAATGAGCGAAACACGCGACTGTGAAAGAACCATTCCGAGAAGCTCACGTTCATTGATAAAGGGAACAGATTAACCGGCTGTTCACAGTTCTCCGAAGAATTCGCTAATTAAGACACGCAAAATTCTGTTACATCGAAATTCCTAAAAATTCCACTAATTAATGTAATTTTCGCTGAATTAACGGGTGTGATAACGAATTACATTTGTTGAAATTCCACTAGATATCTCGATGTGAATAAATGGTAGATTTGTTTTTCCGGAACGGTGAAGCTGGAAAATGAAATTGAAATTTTCCAAAAAATTCGCGCAGAAAATAAAGTGAGCTTTTATTTTCGAACAAAATTGTGTAAATTAATTCTGTAATTAGAGAATATCGACTACTCGATGTAACAAAAATTATAGGTGAAGAATTGCACACAGGAAATAATGAATAATAATCGAAACGTGTGGATAATGGGAATTGTGAAAAATGATAGGACGGTATTATTAGAAGGGAGGATTATTCATTAACAATCTCGATCTCGAGCTATACGAACTTGTAAAGTAGCAAATTTTCTTCTGATTGTATTAAAGAACTGTTATATATTGTATGTTGGTCTTTATCCATCTGTTTAATTTCTAATTTCCTTTTTCCTTTTTTTTTTTTTTCTTTTGTTAAAAATTCGCGATATCCACCATCGCTGGATGTTATCGTTGCGTTGTAAATCACGCGAACAACGGTAAACGATAATCTTCGCGAAAGCGTTTGAGTATTTCAACGACCCATTAAAGAAACTGCGATCGCAAAGTTGGTATTTACGGTAGCGCGTGTGCCAAACTCGTTCCCGCAGCGATTCTCGCTAGTTTGACCACGCACGTACTCGTACTACTTAGAAAATCGAACGTGCCAAAAACGCTGCCCTTTATGCAACACCTTTCTTCAAGCTAGTAGTCTAGCCACTCGTACTACCATTGGCAGGGCATATCTGCTTTGAATCGATCTCTACTTAACCGCAACGATTCTTTTCTCGACTAAAACAATCCCATCTCAATTTCAAAACAAACTCTAGCGTTCTAGCTCTCCAATTAGCGACATTACGAGGGAAATTCTAGGAAATGCAATTCACTCGAATAAATAGATGGCGATGTCACTCGGTGTAGACAACAAGATCCTTGAACTATAACATTCTAGCATAAACGATACAACTCGCGCTCGACCTTCGAAATGAATAGCGATTCATCGAAAGTACTGCTGGTCGTCTTCGTTTAACAGAAAGCGGATCATTGGACGCGGAAACGCGACCAACGCCTATTCCGTGGGATTTAGTCATGCTTTCCAAACGTAATCGATTATTAGATCATGGGAGAGATAAAGAAAAGTGAATGTAATTTTTCATGTTCGTTCTTACTGTTCCGATACGTTCGGATACGTTCTTGGGAACGATATCCGATAGCATGTGAAAACTGGCACGGTCGAGGCACGATAAATTACTGTTGTTTAAACTTTCGACTATACTCGTAGCGCGAGATGAATTACGTGGCACGCGAATCAACTTTAAGGTTACTTATTATATTTCTCTCGCGACACACTTTACAACTTGGATCGAAAGGATTCTTTTCTTTCTTTTCCTTTTTTTTTTTTCTTTTCACCGAGAAACTCCCGTACGATTCCTTTGCGAAGTTCGCTGCCTGTCGTCTACTACTTCCTTATCCTTGTCGCCGATCGTGGAAACGCGAGAATCAAAGAGCAAACATTTCTAAATGAAATGTTCAGAGACAAAGAAGTCTTGTGAATAAACTCTCTCGGGCAAGCAGGTACCGATCAAATTTCAAATGTTTTTTCGATTTCCTCTCTTGCCCGTTTCTATTTCTTCTATATCTGTACAGGATGTTCTAGAAGTCATGGCACAAATTGCATCAGAGCGATTCTGCGGCTCAAAGTTAGAGACGAAAATTAAGAATAACAATGTTGTATTGGGAGCTTCGTTCTCGAGGAAAATGCATTTGAAAATCAGTCGAGGGTTTGTTTTATTATTACTACTTGTCTGTCAACACGTTCTAGCACAAACTAAACGTAATAATTTAAATGGGAAAATTAGTAAATCGCATCATGTCGGTCGTTTGATAACGCTTAATAAACATAATGTATTGATAGCTTGATCAATGTAGTTACCAATGCAGTATCTAAGTAATAAACAAAAAATTTCACATCGTACCGAATACAGAAACAGCGATACACAATAGCGATTTGTAGTAAGATCTGTAAGAACGAAACTGATTTTTAAATTTTCCTTGAGAATGAAACGCAATTTTGTCATTTTTGATTGCCGAATTCTTATTTCGAGCCACCGAGTCACCCTGACCCAATTTGTACCGTAACTTCTGGGACACCTTGTACATGTATTTGTATTGTAGAAGCTCATTTCCTTATATTGTCTGAGGTTTATAAATCAGGAATGGCGCCCTTGTCAATAGTAAGGTCAGCCGGGCCGACTCGGCGTCTCTAACATTTGCCAAGTGGTACGAGCGAAGATAAAAGAAAAAAAAAAGCCAAGAGAAGAGCGCGGGAAATCGAGAAGAGGACAGGGAAACAGAATTGATCGAGCCGGAACACATACATATGTGCACACGCAGGCACGTAATAACAGAAGTTGGCAGGATCTTTCGCCCACGCTGTGAGATCACTGAGTATTTAAGCACCATTGGTCATCACCATAGAGCGTAGCGAGAACCTATGCCCTTTGCTATACAACGCGTCTTACATATTGCGAACCATTACCACTGAAATTTCAACTATCTATATCTCGAATGACGTTTGCAGGAAGTAAACATCGAAACGTGAACGAACGTCCAACTTTCCTCGACGTTTATAGGGACAACTTTCGACGCCGCGACCTGCAATTTGCAGACAATCGGGTTCAGAAAACACGAGTCTTGGTATTTCGAAAATGAAAGGGCATAGGTTTGTCGCGGTCAAACGCGTAGCTGTTACGCGCAAAATTACCCTATTCCCTCCTACCAGAACCATCGTTCGTGGACAATACTGCTTTCTCCTTTTTCCTCGGCATTTGATCAGATAGAACTAACCCCAAGGTTCTTTATCCGGTGACAATAACAAAAATTGCACGCGATATCTACGTATGTACGTATGTAACGTGTATATACGTTCGACGCCCATTTCATCTAATAAAACTACATTGGCAATTAGGTTAAACGAACGTGGCGGGTTTAATCATGGGCATTATGGCGATATCATCGTGGTTGTAGAAAACATCCCCACGATGACATAGTCAACCCTAGGGAATTGCAAGCTTTATTATGTATACGAAGGACGTACATGTACGACTTAGCGTGGTATAGTTGAAACCTGTTCACGCGCGCCACGCATCCACCGCTAGTGGCCTAGTAGCCTCCACAAAGAAACTTTTGCGATATCAATCTAACGTCGGTACAGAGTGGGAACTGGAAGGTTCGTGCTGGTTTTTGGATTATTAAATTTGTCGCAATCGTATGCTATCCTTGCTTTTTTTTTTTTTTGCGTGTCTAAAAACGTCCGCGATCACGTAGCGTCGTGAAAGCGACATTTGTTCGTTTTACGGGCACTGTTTCGAAAAGTTCGATGAAATGCAAAATGAGATTTTGTAGAGCACGGTTCGTTTTGATATCGTATTCGTTGCCAAAGTTCTATGGATTGAGTTACGCGATAGAATTACCAGTTGATTAGTGTACAACCGGAGGCCAACGGACTGATTTCTTCGATCGCAAAGCACACACCTAGACTGATCTTGTGCTGTCACGGACACTCGTCGTAATTTTACATGCGATCGAGATACGATCTTTTTTCTTATCTAATTTGACGAATAAATTTCGCTTGATTAAAGTAAAATAATACATCGTAGCGCCTTAATAAATGGCAATTTCTTATGCTGGGTCCACACTGGAGCTAATCGCAAACTGTTCGCAAGCTATTCCGTGTTCGGGAAACTCACAAACAGCGTAGATCGAATACAGACAGAAGTTTGAAAGCGTTAGATGTTACAAACGCGTCCAGATTCCAGATACGTTTGGAGTTTCGCGAACAGACCCTTTGATATATCGCCCCTCGAGCAGACACTATTAGCTCGAGTTCGCTGTTCACTAATCAACTTGCTGCCCGTCGCTCGCTGCTTACAATTACAAGAATTACATCTTAACTTTGAAAAATTCTATTACAAGCAACACGAGGACGAAAGGAGTTATATTGCTCGAAGGAGTTTGAAATTCTTTTAGAAAAAAA